>NW_026558366.1:0-230232 GCF_026930045.1 Uloborus diversus
AAAATCGAAGGTATCTTAAATTCACGTCCGCTCACCCCGTTAGCTTCAGATGGCGATGAATTAGATGCACTTACCCCGGGTAATTTTTTAATTGGAAGACCAATAAACGCCATTGTTGAGCCAGATCTTTTAGATGTAAACGACAACAGGCTTAGTAGATGGCAGAGAGTTACAAAGGTAACACAATACGTGTGGAAAAGGTGGAAAAATGACTACCTCAATACACTTCAGCAGAGGTGCAAGTGGATGTTTGATAAACCAAACATCAAACTAGGAGCTGTTGTACTAATCAAAGAGGACAATTTACCTGTCTGTAAATGGTTATTAGGTAAAATTGAAAAAGTATATCCTGGTGCTGATGGCAAAATTAGAGTAGTAGAAGTGTATACTTCAAGCGGAGTATACAAAAGATCCATTTCCAAAATATGTATTTTGCCAGAAAATGTTTCTTAAAAATTTTATTGTGTTTTGTTGTGATTTGCATATGTATTCATTGTTCCAGTTGTTTTTATTGTGTAATCTGTGTTTTATAATTCTTTGAGTTATTGAATGTTTTCTTAAAACATGTCAAGGCGGCCGGTATGTTAAGGTCCATATGGAAATTTGACCAGAAAAAGAGGGCGCTGCGAACGCCACAAAATGCTTATCAAAAAGCGAAGTGCCTTATGTAGTGATCGAGTGTGAGAGTCGGCAAGAGATGTCCGATCTCCAAGTAAATAAAGAGTTTTGAGAAGTGTTACAGTCCACTTTGTGAAGATTTGAGTTTGTGTGGTCAATGTGAAAAGCGCCAAAACACCAGGCTTCCAAATGATACCGTAAGAACTGAGATCAACCAAATTAATGCAGAAATTAAACTAGCCTATTCTCAGCTTAAAAGGCATAGATAGAATGAGATTTGTAGTAATATTGACGCAAGGACGCCGGACACAAAACTTTGGAAACTTCTTAAGGGCATTAACAAGGAACAACCCCAGCAAGTAAGCTGCAACACAATTAAAGACAGCAATGGACAAATGTTTACAGATGATAAATCTGCCGCCAATGGCCTTGCTGCTCACTACCAACAAATTAAGTAAAACATGTTAGATCTTCACAATCGATGACAAACATGTTTTGCCAGGCCGAGGAGTCAGTCACCTTTCTCACCTTTAGTCACCTTTTGAAAATTTGGTTACTTTTAGTCACTTTTTGCAACTTTTGTCACCTTTCTCACCTTTTTTGAAATGTGTCTTAGGAATTTTTTTTTTAAATAATTAAATCTTTGAAAAGTATCTGAATGGTAGCTTTAACAGTGAAATTAATTTAAAAAATAGCCTTAAATATGCCCCCCCCCACCTTGTTGTTTAAGAAAAATAGCTATGCTATCAGGGAATTTTTTTATCGCTTGCAATTGCACCCTATGAGCAGAACCAGTCTTTCTATCCCTTCTACAGATGGACTTGCTCCTTATTTTTGGGAATGTTTGTTAAAAGAAGCATGTTTATCCTATTATACTTTGAGCTTTGATGAAACTACCAATGTCAAAGACAAAAAAGAACTGCAACGAACAACAAAATATTGGTCTGAAAGCCAATGTTGCATCACAACAAGGCATCTCAAAACTTTCTTCTTGGGCAAGGCAGTTGGTGAAATTTCAATTGAGAAGCTATGTGAAGCACTTACCGAGAGTAATTATCCATGAATAAATGTCTCATGCTTTCCTTTGGATGGTCCTTATGTTAATAAAAAGGTTTTTAGGTTGTTTGTCACTATTATCCTTGAGACATGAGAAAAAAGCCTAATAAATATTAGTACTTGCAGTATTCATACAATGCATAATACGTATGTCAAAGCATTGCAGTATTTAGGTGAAGAAGCATCTGAACTTCTTCTTAGTACTTATAGCTATTTTGATGGTTGGCCTTTCCGTTAGGAGGACTTCGAAGAAGTGCAAGCTCAACTAAATACACCTCTTCACAAGTTCCTGAAACACACAATTACCCATTGGCTTACTCTTGGACCTGCAGCAAACAGATTACTGGAACAGTGAGATGCTCTTCAGTATTATTTTTTTAAACATGTGCCTTTGAAAAAGAATTCAGCTATGCAACACAGATCATATAAAGCTGTTGCAAATGTTTTAAAAAGACCTTCTATAAAAGCTGAGCTGCATTTTATCTTTTCATCTGCTGATTTGTTTATGCAGTTCACGAAATGCTTTCAATGCCAAGCACCTATGATACACAAATTGTACCAAGAAATAGAGACCATTGTTCAAACTTTTATGGCTCGAGTTATAAAAGCCTCTGTCATAAAGAAAGTTGATTTTTCAAACGTAAACACGGATAAACTGTTTGCAGTTGGTAACAGACTACCTCTTAAAGATCTCGTTGTTAGTGGATAGGTGACAGATGAACTGTCAAAACTGAAAGAAAATGAAAAGTTTATGATTTTAAGAGGTGTTAAAAAGCATTGTGTGACTGCATGCAAGTATGTAATAGAAAAAAGTTGCATATCAAACGGGTTACTGGAAAGTTTCAAATTTTTGGATCCAAAAGAGAGAAGTAAATCTAGAAGCTGTAAGGATTTGATAAAGATTACCAAAATCATGCCTTTTAATGTTCCACTCGATAGGTTGCAAGATGAATGGAAACTTTTGCAGCTGGAAAAAGATGATGAAGCATCCAAAAACAAAACCATTGATATCTACTGGCAGCAACACATTTCAAAAAAGGACTCAACTTCCAATGTTCTAAAGTTTCCCAATGTTTCTAAGGTGATAAAAGCTTCACTTGCATTATCACATGGTGATGCTGACATTGAAAGACTATTTTCCATTTCAAAGCATCTTTTTGGTGAAAATAAGACAGCAAGGACTGAAAGATTTTTAAACAGCATACTTATAGTTAAAGACGCTGTAAAAGAATATCCTCATTTGCTTTCTTTACCAATTGGTCCAGAAATGATTAAATGTGCACAACAAGCACACACAAATTACACAACATACATGGAGGAATGTAAAAGGAAAAAGGATTTGGAATTGAAACAGAAGCAAAAAGAAGAGCAAAAAAGAAAGGATTGTGAAGAAGAAACTAAGAAAATGGAAAAAAAATTAAAACATCTATTGAAAGTGAAACTGTAGAAATCTTTACAAAAAGCATACAGGCTATTTCGGTCAGTAAAAAGGGATAATCCTTTTCTGTTTTTTGAGTTCTTAACAAATTGCTTTTGGTCACCTTTTAGTTACTTTTTTTGTCACCTTTTAGTCACTTTTTTGTCACCTTTTAGTCACCTTTGTTTTCAAATTTGTCACCTTTCTCACTTTTTTCAAAAGCCATCAGCAGTCCTCGGCCTGTGTTTTGCTTAAAGCAAGAAACATTGTTCATGGATGCCATAGCTCGGACCATGGAGACCAACAATGACTACCCAGTTTAACAACCAAGAACTTTTGCTCGCTTTGTCCCTTCTTGACCTTAGCAAATCACCAGGCCCAGACGGAATTCACGGTCATATGATTGAAAATCTTGGAGGCATTGGAAAACAAAAGTTACTAGACTTTTTCAACTTTTCTTGGAGAAATGGACGATTACTTCAAGAGTGGAAAAGGGCCACTATCATACCAATAAAGATGCCAAATAATACCTGTTCTTCTGGTGATTACAGATACCTATAGCATTGACATTTACCATAAGCAAAATCATGGAGAAAATGGTCTTGATCAGACTCCAATACTTCTTGAGCAAAAATAATTTACTCCCTAGAGAACAATTTGGTTTTCAGGGAGGCCACAGCACGATTGATCAAGTACTGTACTTTGCCCAAACCATCAGAGATGCCCAAAACTCTAGGCCAACCAAGCGTGGATCCAATGGGGGGGGGGGTCATGGGGGTCATGACCCCCCCCCCCCCCCCCTAGCCAGACCAAACATTCCACAACAGGGCTTTTTTAATCTTCCTGTTACTGAATTTTTCGAAGGAGAAATTGAGGACCACCCAGTTTGTGAACAAATTCAAATTATATCCAAGCACAAAATTATGGGGGGGGGGGGTAAGGGGGAGGTCATGGGGACATGACCCCCCCCCCCCCAGCTAGACCAAACATAACCCAACAGATCCTTTTTAATCTTCCAGTTACAGATTTTTTCGAAAGAGAAATTAAGGATCACCCACTTTATGAACAAATTTAAATTATATCCAAATACAAAATTAAGGGGGGGGGGGAGGCGCAAGTGTAGATCCAAGGGGGGGGGGGTCATAGGGATCATGAGCCTACTCCCCTTAACCAGACCAAACATTACCCACCAGATCCATAATCTTCCAGTTACAGATTTTTTTCAAAGGAGAAATTGAGGATCACCCAATTTGTGTACAAATTTAAAATATATCCAAGTGCAAAAATAGGAGGTGTGGGAAGCGTTTTTGTATTCGAATTAGAAAGATTTTCGTGCTGAGAGCTCTGACTTTAAGCAGTTTGAAGCAGCATATTGCAGTTATATATAGACTGCAATGCATATCTCAACACAAAATACCTGGTACCTCTAAAAAACTAAACAATGTAGAGGCTTTGCTTTAAAAAAAAAGTAAAGAGGGGGGTGGGGCAGGGGTTAAAGTAATTTTTGTTGGATATTTATAAACAAATTCTGGCAAATAGGTTTTTCTTTAAAAACCTGGAATTACTTGGATTTTTTTTTTAAATTATTTTTTTAAAGAGGAATATATTGTTTGAACAGATCATTGCTAAACCTCTATTGCAGTTACATCTATATTTGCACATAAACAATTAATATTTGTAAAAGAGTTTTTTTGCGGAAAATAAATTTCTTAAAGTGTACATAAAACAGTGAAACCTCGCTTAACGTACACCCCTCATTTCGGACAGTTTTTTTTTAATTTCCTCCATTTTCTAGGATTAAAACATTAAATTTCCCTTTATTAAAGAGGAGACTCTCAAACTCGGTCAGGGATACAACTTTTCTTGTAAAAAGGATTTTTACTCTCATTAAAATGGACACTCTTCGACAATTTTGGCGAAATGTGGTTAGTTTTCAATCTTAAAGCATTTTTGCCGCAAACTCTGCTAGCAGGTACTAATAACAAAGTTTTACACAAAGTGGGGGATTTTTATAAAGGACTTTTGCCAGTTAATACATCATCGCTGCAAGTTGAATATCAACTGTGGGTCGCGAAGTGGACACGGGAAAAGAATCAAAATACAGTTAAAGTTTTCCCTCCATGTATCATAAAACTTATCGAACAATGTGACAAGGACATGTATCCTGGAATAAATTGCCTTCTTCGACCCATAGCTACATTGCCATTTAGCATTGCCACAAGTGAGTGAAACTTCTAGACAATGCGGCGATTAAAAACCTGGTTAAGAGCCTCAATGCGTGAGGAATGCCTTGTGGGACTTTCTCTCTTAATTATCCATAGAGACATTGATGTAAACATTGACCACATAATCACTAGATTCGCAAAGAAGTCGAAAAGGAAGTTAAACTTTGTCTTTTGAAAAAATGTGTGGAAAAAAACCGTTTAGAAATACTAAAATAATGTTTGGAGGGGACCCCGGAAATTGAAAAGCACTCACCTTCACTAATGTTATTTTTCATATCAAAGTTTTCATGAATTTATTTTCAAATGTTTTTTAGGATCCTTAAGGTTAATTAAACTACTTTTTAATGCATAAATTATACACACTAACCCACTTTTGACGTGTAGGTAAAATATGTTTAACATTTCAAGCCAATTTAGTAGGGGAATGTGGGGCGAAGTGAAATAGCAGGGCAAAGTGAAATGGTGAAATATCTACTCCATTTTTAGCGCTTCTTAACTAGTAATATTTTAACTATGTAGTAAGATGTGTCATGTGTAGTCTATTCCAGTCAAGAAAAAATTACCTCCGAAAATCTAATCGAATGATAATACAAGCAATTTTTAAAAAATGATTCTCAAATTGTAATATTTTGTTGTAACTCAAAAATTATTTTGATATTATCGAATGATGAATTGGGACCTTCCAATATTCGGTGCAGTATTTATTTAGTTAATATTTAGCTTACTTGTGTTTTTAATATTTCTCACAATTAGTCAAAGTCACTCATTCAATCATCTAATAAATCACCCACGTTTTATTTACTTAGTAATTTGATCAAAAATATTTTTCACAATGGAATAGAACATATTTCATTCGAAAAATATTTAAATTTTCTGCCCCATGGGAAAAAAAAGTGAACATTTTCCACTTTTTTATTTGAAGAAACAATTTTACTGCCAAAAATCAAAAATAAGGTTTCAATGCAAGTTTTGTAATAAAATACAATGTTTTTTCTTTATGTACTGTAATTTTCAAAACAAATTTCCAATTTGTTCATTTTGAAAAAGCTCAGTCATGTTAACTATTTCACTTTGCCCCACATTCCCCTACTAAAAACCCTGTATAATTTCACCGAGATGCTATAAAATAAGCGGTTTCAATTAGAAACATTGTCATAATGATTATAACACGAGGCTAAGGTTTTTAATTATACCCATACTTCATTTGAGCTTTTATAAATTAATTTATGTGTTAACTATAAAATATTATGTAACTAAGAAAATCATACCTTCATAACGTGTAAGTTTTATTGTATTTAGTTTATGGTATATTTACATTAGTAGTATTGTATTATATTTTATTTTATGTAAAAAATTATTATATTTTATGTATTATATTTTATTTTATGTTTATAAATTATTTCTTTCAAAGTAGTTGTCGATTTGTTCTGAATGCCCTGATACAGATGACATACCATTTTGATACTAAATGCCATTTCTATTAATATTATATGGCTTAGCCAAGAAACTACCATGCGATTTTTTTCATTCTGCATTTTTTATAAGCTAAAAAATAAATCTATTTTTCCAAAATAGCTTCTTGGATAGAAATGACTCTTCTGGGCTACACATTATTTTAAAATGTTAATAGTTGATTCCCTCAAAGAGGAATTAACATACGAAATGCAGTATTAGGTTCTTCGATGAATTAAATGTATTCTGCCGCTCTGGCCTCTGACTCCTGAAGTACAGTTGACTCTTTTACCTGAACACCCAGACATTCTGAACACATTTTGATGGTCCCGGGAATCACGTATGCATTACTTCCGTCTCCCCCTATACTGAACACCCTCTTAAACTGAAGACTTTGGTTCGGTTCAATGAGTGTTCAGAATAGAGAGAGTCTATTGTACTTCCTTAGCAAACAAAATACTTTTAATCAAATATGCTTTGTGTGTTTTGTGTTCTTTTTCATGACTGAAAGTTTTTTATTTATGTAAAAGAGAAGTCAATTAAAAAATTAAATGAAATTGTTGCATTAATTTATTCCTTTGGGAGGGGCCTGAACCCCCTGGACTTCCCCTAAAATCTGCTACAGACTATTCAGTATGGTATTTGTACAATTTGAAATTCTTGTTCGTTTTATAATTTTTTCATTTTAGTATAATCTAGTGCGTTGACCAACATAAATGACTGTTGCTGCTCCTAGTTCAAATTAGAAAAATCAGGCCTCCACAAAGTTTAAAAATTGTAACATTTAAAATATACATAGTTTTCTTAGAAGCATTCTGTATTTATTTGTTTTATGTATGCTAATAATGAAACAACGATTTGTTGGTAAGTAAGAAACAAGCACAAGATTTCAATACCAACATTTTCAGATTCTTCATACATAACGAAATATGGTAAAACTACGATTTAGACCAAAGAATCCCCCCCCCCTTTTTTTTGACGAGCATGTTGTAAACCCCCCCCCCCCCCACCAAGATACCGTTGTTTGTGGGTACACGTTTGGTGAACCCCCTTAACCGGAGCCTGGATCCGCCCTTGAGGCCAACCCACCACAGTGTTGCAGCTCTGCTGGACCTAACGAAGGCTTTTGATAGAGTTTGGAAGGATAAACTTATAATAAAACTGTACGATGTCTTTAAAATCCGGGAAAACACTTTAGCATGGATTTCTGATTACCTTAAACAGAGAACAATTAGAGTTAAGTTCAATAGAACCCTCTCCGATACTTTTAGCCTAGGCCAGGGTGTTCCCCAGGGAACCGTTCTCTGCCCAACTCTCTTCGTTCTGTTTATGGCCGGAATTGAAAAAACCGTTTCCCGGAGGACTCTTGTTGGAATGTTTGCAGACGATATTGCTATCTGGAGCTCAGGCCGATGAAATTGAATCAGAACTCAATAGTACCTTGGATGCCATCTCAAAGTTTGCAGATGAACATAAAATGAACTTCAACCCAGTTAAATCAATAACCACTTTCTTCGCCACCAATAAAAAGCTTTATAACTATCAACCTTCTTTGATGCTCAAAAACCAGAAACTCACCTACAAGAAACACCCAAAATACCTGGGCTTCATCCTTGATCCAGAATTTTTATGTAATAAACATATTGATTTCATAGTCCAGAAAGCCAGGAAGCGCCTCAACATTTTAAAACACATTACAGGTCGAAACTGGGGAGCAGACGCAAAAACTCTTAAGACTTCCTACCGGGCTCTTATTAGGCCAATCTTAGAATATGGATATCCCATTTATTGTTGTGCATCTGAAACCAACTTGAATAAACTGGAAAAGGTCCAGTTGAGTGCTGCTCGCATTATTACTGGAATGAAATGCAGCTGTCCATCCGAAATCGTCCTCCTTGAGGCAATCTACAGCCTCTTTCCATGAGACGCCAGGCCAGTTTAGTCAAATACTTCAATAAACTTTCTAGTATAGATCATGGAAACAAAACTGCTTGCTACCAAAACAGTTGGACAAGCATTAAAAGACTAAAGAGAAACAACCCCTTTTCACTGATTAAATCACAACAACTAATTGCAGCAAATGTGGAACCTCACTATATTCATTGTAACTTAAATACTTGTACAGACTCTCCAATGTCGAGTTTTGCGATGGTCTACTTACCACCTTACTTATAAGAAAGAATGTGTTCCTGAACTTCTTAGACAACTGACCCTGGAAGTCATCAATAAAATCTCTTCAAATGATATTACAATATATTCAGATGGCAGCAAAATGAATATTCAGGCAGGTAGTGGAGCTTACATTAAAACTCCTCAAGAGAAGTTCTTCCTAAAGCAACGAAATCCAGATTTTTGTTCAGTTTTCCGAAGTGAATTAATTGCTATTCACATAGGACTGGAGAAAATTATGTGCGAAAACAACTTCGGAGATCTTTGGATACTTTCTGACAGTAAAAGTTCAATTCAACACCTCAGAAACTGGTCCCTCATAGAAAACAAAACTAGCCTATCAATCCTTCGTAAAGTAAAGCTCATAGCCCTTCAGCATAAGGTCCACTTTCAATGGATCCCTTCCCATGTCGATATCTATAGCAACGAGCTGGCCGATACTCTTGCCAAAGAGAGTCTTGCCCATCCAACACCTTTCACCTCGGAGCTCACCTATCTAGAACTGTTCTCCAAGCAAAAAGCAAATAATAAAGAAAAATGGTTAATACCTCCATCTCACAATTGGTACAAAGGCAAAAGGCCAGGACAATCTCTTGCCCTTCCCTGTGACAGGCAGACTAACACCCTTCTGTCTCGTCTCGCCAGTGGACATCTGAAAAGTCTCACTTTCTCTGGAAGCGCTAAGAGGTTCCCCATCTGCCCTAAATGCCAACAAGACCAGGCATCTCCACAGCATATCTTGAGCTGCCTGGGATTAGACTGGAACGACATTTTCGACAGTCCACTGCTAGTGTCAGATTTCATAAGGGTCAAAGACTTCATCGATTTGGTCTGACTCCGTCAGACCAAAGGGAGATTAAAAACAACAACAACTTTCACATTTTATTTACAACTTTTACTCTTCATCTTTGGTAACAGTTTTTGAAAATACAATGAGGGTAGGTCAGTGTGATCTTGATCTATAAAATCTCCTCAAGATTTGCGATATGAACACAGAAATTTGCAATTAAATATGAAGCAGTATAAAAATATAAAATGAAAATAACATTATGAATGTTAAATGTTCAAAATAAAAATCCATTTTTTTTTTTTTTTGAAATTTTTACTTGAAGGGTTAATTTACATCAAGATGCATGAAGAAACCAAATTTAAAATGTCATACCTTTTTACCACACCACATTATTCAGCAAGTTTCTATTGGAAGAAATGATATGGGAGTTTATATAGAAAACTGATGTAAAAGTAATAACATCTAAGTTTGTAAAGAGGAGGGAGAAAAATGGCTTTAGAGATTCTGTTCACCGACTATAAATATAATTTGCATTTAAAATCCATCATAATTATTTTCATGCTATGCTATACTATATGATAGGTTTCACTCTTTTATGCTTACATTTTTGTAAACCTTTTATTAATGAGTCATTTTAAAGATGTTTTACCAGTTGCCCTTTTGTTTTTAAAATCATATGTGAATCATTGTTCTAGTTCCATATAGTCCTATGCAGGGGCGGCATTTCAGCATTTCATTTGGGGGGTCGAGTTTCTTAAATATGTATTACAACAGTGCGGATCTCGATCTTAAAGTTTTTATACCTTTTAGAAAAGTTTTATTGCATGATTTTTGGAATTCGGAAGAGCAGGGAATCGTGTTACTAATCTCTCAATGCCCAGTGTCGTGCTGTTTTTCCAGTACAATTAAATAACGGTGTTTTTTTTTCCCCCATTGTGCTTCAAAAATAATTCTATAACCTCCTGAGACATAAAAAAATTTTTCTCTACTAGATGAGCTGATTAGAATAGTTAAAAAATAATTGAACTAATAAAGTTATGTATGAAAACACTTTTTATATCTTGCTCTTCAAAATCATCCAAGCAACTCAAAAATTGTGAGGGGCTTAATTTTTCATCATTGAATAATCTAGTCTCGTCTGCACTCTCAGCTTCAATGAGATGTCATCTGCCTCCAGCTCTGTTATTCACAATTCTAGACTGAATCCATAACAAGGACGAAACTGCAGTCTCTGGATGTGATAACCGGTCTGTCAGTTTATTGCTTGTAATTTTTTTTGCCTCATGCTAAAAATTTTACTCATAATTGAAACAATTTATTTTTCGTTTTCAAAATCCAATCCAGATAATATAGAGCCAACCATACAGAAAAATAATTTTCATCAAATCTTGTGTTAATTTTATCCTAAACTGAATCTATTACTTCATACAAATATTAAAAAATCAATGTTTGACTTCACATCATGTGGATTTTTGTCACTTTTTTTTTTGATTGAACTGTGGTTTGAATAGTCAGAAAATTAAGGGTAGCGGATTGAAGATGATTTGATAGGGTAAACTTTTTTAAAAACTTTCCTCAATACAAACAAATTGAATAAAAATTCAAACGAAGTCACACATGCTAAAGGGCGTGAGCTTTTCCACCATTGAAGAAATCCTTTTGCAATAATTCTTCCAGTCGTCAAATCACTGCTTTGAAGTTACGGAGAAATTCTTTTATGATTTTAACTCTTGAAGAGCATCTTGTGTCACTCCGAGATTGCATATTTATAGAGCCCCATAAAAGGTATTTGTTGATATGTTTTTTTAAATTCAATAACCGCATGCATTTTTAAGATGTTTCTATGAAAGCATATAATGCATGAGCAGCTGAAACGTGTTTCTAGCAGAAGAAAGCGATGAATACTCATTAAATAAATATACACTTAAAAAATGAACATAAAAGTCAATGTAAAATATCAAGGAATTTTCTTGGGAAAACCATGAAGACACACCACTTTGCACAAGACTCGCATACTGGACATACCACCGATACACTGGGCACACAAGTATGAAATAAGAGTATTTAGCCTATATGAGGAAATGTTTTTTTATTCCAAATTAACCATGGTTCTCTATCAGTTTTCTATGTTCTAAAAAGGCCGAAAAATACTTCATGAATTTCTAAGTCATCATCCAAATAACGAAAAACACTTTTTCTAGTCTGGGAATGTGTCAAGTTTCATCAAATAGTTAATGAGAACCAGTGCGTTTTTTTAATGAACATTGATTACCGACTTACCTAAATTAAATTCATCTATTTTCTATCATTCTGCTCAAAAAATTTGGGGGTGCGACCGCCCCCTCTTGACCCCCCTATTTGCCGCCCCTGGTCCTATGGATACTAAAAAATAAAAATATCAGTCAATAGCTGAAAGTTCAAGCTACTATGAGCCAGGTTTTGCACTAGGGTGCAGGATTGAGCAATTTCCATAACTTTCTCTAAAATTCCACTCAATAAAAATCCTTTTGTGGGCTATTCCCGCTGCTCCATTAGAGGATATACATTATAACAATGGTGAAATTTTTCATTTTTGGGATTTTTAGTTTTTTGTTTAAGATAACCAAAATGAATCGAATGGCTGCCAATAGCTTTCAATTGTTATAACAATTTCAAAACTCAACTTAAACAACCATAGATCTGTGGATTTTAAAGGAATATTGGAAAAAAAAAAGATAATGGGTAATACAAAGCCCATGCGTAACCCTGTAGCTTTCAAATAGTAAAGGAATTGGGTGCAGTGGTTCCGGAGATTACCCTGATGTTTGTTTTGTTATTGTATTTTTATATTAATTTTATCATTAGGTTTAAAAATGGCTCAAAATAAAATGGTTGTATTTTCTGAAGCCTTTAACTTCAATTATCTCAAAAATTTTAACTAACCCCAATGACTTAATTTATGAATTTCCTTCTTTACTTACCAGTTATTTTCTGTTTCTATTTTTTTAGATTCTGCTTCAAATACCTGGAAGTTTTGCATGGATTCCTTACTGTCAAATTTGCATGCTTTTATTGATAACCATAACCAAAATTGCTTCATTCTGAGAGGAAAAATTTTAACCGAGTTAGAAACTCTTAATAAAACTCAGCAGGAAATAACTGATATTATAAATAAAAATAGAGTAAGGCATGATGTATTTGTAAATGCTTTTATTTTGAAAATATTAATTAGTATTTACTGTTATGTCAATGTTCTGTTTCGATTTTAGAATGTGAAAATTCAACTGGTTACATCGTTTTCTCATAAAATTCAAATTTCCACCAAAGCTTCCACTGAAATTTTGTCAGAGATTTCAATCTTGTTGAATGAAACACAAATGAAGATAAAAAAAGAGGTATTATGTAACTAAATCTCTTATTTTTCCATAAAAAAACACTACTTATGATTAATAGTTAAAAATAATCTTTGTTTCAGTTAAAAGCTGTAGAAGTGAGAGTTTGTTGTGCTGGCAAAGAATTTTCCACTTGCATCAATGACTTAAGCAGCTCTTTGAGAAAGTCGGAGCTATACTTTCCCCAACAAGAGAACAGTTCAGCTAAAATTAACACTCATGTGTCTAATCAACAGCTGAATTTTAGAAAGGTATCTTTTTTCCTCTTAAAATTCTCAAATATTTAATCAATTCTATAAGGATTCAAATGAAAAGGTACCAAACGATACTGTATTTCTAAATGAAGACTTAATTCAATGTATGCACCATAGGCCTGTACACCACAATCCTACTGATTAACTAACCAAGGAATTTCATGTTCCCAGAGTTTTTGTGGCTTCCCTTTCTAATGCATTTTCAAAGGATCTAACACATGGAAATCGCAGGACGACATGTCTGGGGTATAGTAAAGCCCTGGATCCGTCTCTTAAGTGGCGACACACTTTGATCCATGCACTGCGCGCCGCTTTAGACTGGGATTGGAGGCGGGCAGTCACATGGGTTCAGTCCGCCATTTTGTGTCGTTCCCTGTGTGATTTCACTGTGCGGAATACTAGATATTTTCTCTTTGCTATTCGTATTTTTCATCAAACGCTATCTTTCATGTGAAGATGCCTTGGTGTAGTGCATTAAGATGTTCTAACAGTTCAAAATTACTATATCGAAGTACATTGAAAGATTATTTATGTATTTTAAATGTTTTCATCAATACTGCTGCGCAATTTCAGATACTTTATGAAACTCTTGTTGAAATTGTAATATTTTTTTACTTTTCATGAAACTGTCTGATGGTTTGTTAATTTTCATGGGATAATAAGGACATTCTCTAAAATCATCATAAATAGTTCCTTCAAATATTGTAAAGCTCAACTATGTAACGGCACCTAATAAACTGCTAGCAGTAGTAAAATATTTGCCCTGTTTTCAAAACTGATTTTTCTGAGTTTAAGATAACAAAACCGCCAAAATTTAAATATACTAGTTATTTTATTTATTTTTAATGTAAATTTTCTATTGTTTAGTTAGTTTCAAAATGTCTCAATAACTGTAGCAAAATTATTTTAAGAACACGTCGTTTTGCTTTTAATTGTGTCATAGCCATGAGTTTCAGTGTGTTGCCAAGTTAATTATTTATCTATTTTGCGCATAAAAATTAAGATATTAAAAGTGTGAAATTATTCATTAAAAAATTAAGCTTCTTTGAGATTACAGTAACATGTAACTCAAGCCAAATTATATAATTACGTGAAGATTTTTTTTTTTTTTTTGCCCGAAAAAAATTTGTTTTCGTTTAATTTTTATTTTGGTGAAAACTTTTTTAATAAATAATTTTTTTCGTCACAGATTTAATCTGCACTCTTTTATTTGAATTCCTATTGGTATCAAATATTTCAATTATTATTATTTTTTTTAATATTGATTTAAAACTGGTTACATTTTATTATCAGTTCGTTGAATTTTTAAGAACTAGTAGTATCCTTAAAAATCAGGTTTAAATGAAAGGCATTTTTTAATGTAAAATCGTCACGAGAAACAAGAAAGTGTTGTAAAAGAAAGAAAGAAAACTACACACATTAGTAATATAAACGATACTGCTTTGCATGAATAAGTTCAAACTGTTGCCCACAAATAATTTACGACATAATTAATTTAGCTCACTACTGTTCTACTCAGTAGTGGATTTAAGGGAGGGGCAGGAGGCCCGTGCCCCCCCCTCCAAAAGGATGAATATATTTAAATATTTTATTCACAATTTTTTAATTGACTTCTCCATAGTGTTTTTTTATATAGTTAATTAAACAGAACACAAATACACATAGAGCATATTTTGAATAACAGCATTTTTGTTTGCAAAAGAAGTCATACTGGAGTCCTAGAGTGGCAGAATACATTTATACATTTAACTCGCTGGTTTTAAATTCAAGGGAACGTAATATCGCGATTCGTCCATTAACTTTTCTTTGATGGAATCAATAACTAACATTCTTCAAAAAATGTGCAGGCGTGCCTAAAAGAATTATTTTGATCCAGGAAGCTATTTGCGAAGTAATAGCTTTTTCTTTTTCAGCTTACAAAAAATGCAAAATGAAAGAAATCATATCGTAGTTTCTTGAGAAAACCATGATATTATTGGAGGGGGTATGTAATATGAATATGTTATCTCAACTGTATCATGGCTTCAAGAACAATCAGCAACTGCTTCGAAATCCACACAGAAATTGTCCTGAATTTTTCAGTAAAACTTATATGTTTAATAGCTATGATTTTCTTAATTAAATAATATTTTATAGTTAAACTACTATAAAATAATATTAAAACCCTTAATGAGGTATGAGTATATTTTTTTTATTGAATAACCTTGCCCTCGTGTTATAACCATTATGACATTGTTCCTAAAATTAAAACCGCTAATTGTATAGCATTTAGGTAACATTATTATGGTTTAGTATTTAATTGGCTTGAAACGTTAAAGATGTTTTACGTCCACATTCAAAGTATATTGGTACATAATATGTATGTTCTTAGAAGTGGATCATTTGCTTTAGGGATCCTAAAATATTTAAAAAAAAGACATTTTAAAATAAAGTAATGAAAACTTGTTATAAAACACTGTATGTGGCAGGGGGAAGGAGGAGGTGCTATTCAATTTCCTGGGTCCCCTCCGAGAGATTTTTCTGTATCCGCCATTGGTTCTACTACACCAACTTTCTAATAATAAAACGCATATTTAAAACACTTCAAGTAATTTGTAATTCAGAAGGTCTATATGGCGGGAAAAAAAGAAATTACTCTTAAAAATAGTCGAAAATTTCTTCAAGACAGCTTTTTACTAATATTCTGTTTAATAATAAAAAAAAATATTTTACTAAGGTAAAATTCAACATTTTTGTATGTATATTATCAGTTACATAAGTTACGATCAAAAATCTGCAAACATTCGTTGATAAAAAGATACTTTTCAATGAGCGAAACTCTGCCTTTTTCTACTGTTGAGATAGGGAGAAAGTTGCGGAACGACACAAAATGGCGGACGCTGGAGCGTGTCGCCACTTAAGAGACGGATCGAGGGCTTTAGGGTATAGGACGGATGGTCAAGCTGCTCCCACTTGAATTTCGCTGTGCAGCCTCGGTTACCCTGTAGACATGTGGAGCAGAACCGCTCTTCGTGAGCAGCCCTGGTCTTTTGTTCTTGACAAACTAGTGTAGGCTTTAGGGTGTCTCACGCTACATATCAGAGTTAATGGTCCTCCTGTGCTCAAGAAATTCAACAAGTAGCAGTATCAATAAAAAAATTCAACAAGTGTCCTCTCATGCACTGCCGCATCAATTTGGGCCACTCTTTGTTAGAGGTTCAGTGCATGCGAGCGTCTGCGCCGATCCTCGCTGGATACTTTTCCATCCCATCCCTGGATATCTCACTACGTTCTCCTATAGCCAGTGGCGCAGCCAGAACATTTTTCTGGGAGGGGTTTTCAAAATGGAAAATTGTTGCCTTCTTTCCCATTCATTTACAATGTGTAATTATTCAATATCAAAGAATTTCTATAGATTAATAATTATTCATTCAAAGTACTTGCTTAAAAACAATTAATAATTCATATTAATATCACTATGAAACGAAGAAGTGGAAAAAACACAGAATATTAATTATTAGTTTTACTTTATCCTTATTTTCATTGTTTGTGTTTTTTTTTTTTTTTCGAGATCATTTAAAACCTCCTCCTCAAAATTATTCATGTCTTTATGAATGTCAAATGCTAGCCAATTACGATTTTGATCTTTCGATGAGAATTGGTAAAGAGCCTCAGAAAATCTGGTGCGGTAGGGTAGTGCGGGTAGTGTCTCTCTCTGTCTCAGTAGGCTTCCTCTCTCTAGATGTCCCTAAAAAGGATTTGTGCAACGATGGAAGTGCTGAGGGACCATGATACCCTATAGAGCTTTATTGACACCATTTTAGCTATCTTATACCGGAGGGGGGGGACGTGGGTTGCTAATCATGAAATACAACTTTTATATTTAAGAATTGAAAAGTAATTTCTGACTGCTTCCCGATTATTAAAAACAGTAAAATATTTTGTTGAAACCTATTCCGCTTGGAAAAGCTCAAATACTCAGCTTTTCCCCCTTGGTTTTAACAGAGGAAATGAACGTGCTTATGTTCTGGGAGGGGTTTTAACCCCAAAACCCCTCCCGTGGCTGCGCCACTGCCCATAGCGACGTATGCAAATGTGTTAACGGTTACATTTTTGTGATGTTTTGTACCTTTTTCATTTGAACATGCTCAATATAAACATTTGCTGTTTGTACCTGAGACATTCTATGTCAGCTGACCTAGTAGTACCCACCTGCAGGGGGCAGATACAGATTACCCTTCTAGGGGGTTCATGCTGAAGAATACAGGATTTCAGGTACAAAAATTTTCTGACACTACTTGTTTCAATAAGAAGCACCAAATTGGCCAGGAATAAAGGATTACTAATAAATTTTATAAGCATTGACAGAAGGTAGTACAGTAAAACCTGTAAAGTTGACCACCTTTGTAAGTTGACCACCTGTCTATGTTGACCGCTTTTGTCAGGAACGGAATTAGTCCTATCTTGTATAATGAAGGAAAACCTCTGTAACTTGACCACCTTTCTATCTTGACCACCTGTCTATCTTGACCACTAATGTACCCCAAATTTGGTTTGGAGTATTGTAAAAAACCCTTTGTAAGTTGACCACTTGGTTTATTTTTTAAAACTTAATTTAGCAAATTATTTTATTTTTTTATTATTTTTCTTATATCTTTCCAAAAATATTTTTGATGTCAGACCAGCATTTTACCAACTAAATAAAACAGCAGCATAACTAAACCTCCTTGTAAGTTTAACCCCCACATTGAAAAACTACTAAGAACCCTTATATTCTAAAAAATTGTTTTTCTTTTGTTGTTCTATTTTGAGTTCAAAGTATTTTTTTCCAGATATTGAAATTAATTGAAAGGGAGAAATCCAGAAAAAATTAGCTGACACATATGGAATTTCCAAAACTAGTATCTAATAAGTGCACCAAATTTCAATAAGGAGTTATTTTGTTGAAAAGTAGATCATCATGGTTATAAATGTATTAAATGCATATGAGAAAAAAAAGCGAAAAATTTGTTATTTTTGATTAGCTATGAATTTTTAGAAACTATTAATATCAAATAACTTTTTATAAACAATGATTTTTTTTATCAATTTACTGAAATTTTAAATTTACAATATACGTCATTCTGAGAAAATAACCTCCTAAAATATTTGAATAGCATTTTAAATTATTGTTTCAAAGTAATGTTAAGCAATGAAAGTGAGTTGAACGGAAAGAGTAAGTGTCAATTAGTCAAAAAATGAATACATGGTACAAGAAATGACAAAAAAAGAAAAATCATTACCCCCTTTATAAGTTGACCACCTGTCTAAGTTGACCACCAAAGTACTGCACCGCAAGTGGTCAACTTACACAGGTTTCACTGTATTTTGTATAGTTACTTTTGAAAATGGTTTATGAATTGAAAAGATTACTGCACTCACTTATATTTTACTCATAAAGTATTTGAACACAATTGGAATATTCTCAACAGTCTAATTTAGGTCATGACAATTCCCTTGCACTGGGGTATGCCCACCTGACCATTTTCATTTTGTAAGACATTTTACAGAGATGTACCTAGGCCTTTGAAACTATCATGTGCAAATCTTCAGCTTCCAAGATCCAAATCCTGAACACCTACTGAGCCTTTAGGATTCCAAAATGTCGGGATAACTTTGTGAAACAAATTGCAATGTTTAGGCTAAGCCAGGGCCGTCGGCAAGGGGGGTGTGGGGGGTGTCACACCCCTCCACTTTTTTTGGAGAAAGGGGCCGTTGATTTTACGTTATTATTAATTTCTATTGTAAGGAATAAAACCGCAAATGGGAAAAAAATGGAGAGGGTTCTTAAATGAAATTTGGAAGAAAAACGAAATATAATTAAAATTTTATCTAGCAGTATCAGTAAATCTGAAATCTAAAAGATCCGGTACTTATCATCTATCGCGGCCCTAGTCACCAAAAAAACAAACAAACAAACAATCAATGGGGCCACGAAAAACAACTAAGAATCGTTGCGAAAAATGCGGAATATTAATCGCCAAGTGGGGCCGCGGGAACGATTACATATAGGTCGACCCTTATTAGGAAAAAAAAGTACTGTGTAAACACGTGCGGGAACTTTAATAGTTACTCCAACATTTTTAGTAAAATCTGTTTAGTGGAGTAGGCATGAATCAATTCTTTTTTCAGAAGTATTACATTAATCTGTTTCAAACTGCGGCAGGGTTCTTTGAAATTTAAAAGAAAAATAAAATAACTAAAACATAACTAGCAGCATCAGTATACCTGAAATCTAAAACATCTGGTACTTTTCAGCTATTAAAAAACTATAAATGGGGCCGCAAAAAAAAAGAAAGCTAAGATTCTTTTCGGGCGGCATTCAATGCGGAAAATATGAATATATCGTTAAGTGTGGCCGCGTGAACGGGATTTTACAAATCGATCATCCCGTGTTTGAAAAAAGAAGTATTGCATAAATATGCGCAACATTTTCAGATTTTCAGTACACTGCCACAGTGGTTCTTCAAGAAACTTTCCTTGGGAGAGAAGGGAAGAGGGGAGTCATATAATATGTTTTGAAATTAAAGGTCGGATAGTGCAATTTTAGGCACTTGCAGTGTGTTCATTCAAATCATTTTGTTGTTATATGCGGGGGGTGGGGGCATGAAATCTCTATTCCATCCCTTGGCTACACCACTGCAGTGCCGCATGGAATAAGTAACTATATGAGAGTTAGCCATAGGCACTTTTTCCTAATAACAGTGCAGTCAAATGACGAAGACTTTTCCCTTGGTGGAAAACAGAAACAAGTGATACAACTGGATACAACCGGATACAACTGTCGTTGTTTAGACTGTTTCGCAGAAAAAAGATGCTATTTTGTGTCGAAACTCGAAGGTACTAATTGCTTTATAGCCCGCGGATCTGCAATTCTCTTAACGTCTGGTTGTCATTTGATAGTACATCGTATGGGGCTCAAACACTGCTTGCAGCCCTGTGTCCCTGTGAGGTACCATCACGTGTTCTAATAGAATTCTGCCTGGTGTGTCCTTGTGTCCAGTTTGCATGAAGGGTTTTTGTTCCGAGTGTGACCTTGAGAGCCCAGGATAGCAATGCCATAGCCTCTACTGCAATGCTGAAAGAGAGAGAGGGAAGTTGATACATTTCCGAGAAAACGTCTGATTCTATTTCCTTACTCGTCCGCTGTCGCTGTCAGTTGAGTGTTGACAGAAATTTTTCCTATTATTATTTAGAGCTCATGTTCAAAGCCAAAGACTACTGGAGGAGCTGCATAAAAAAGCTGCTTTATTCAGCAACATTAAAAGTAAGTAATAATAATAAGTTTTTTGAACGAACTGATTAAGTCCATAATGTAGTTGAAAGCAGCGCTCCGCTTTTTCCATTTCATGTTTTTAACTTTTATTATTTATATTTGCTCCTCATAAAAGCACTCTTACTCTCCCTCAGCCCCTCCCAACCTTCGCGTGTAACTGCACTTTTTACTCATTTTTTCTTTATGTTTTCAGTTAGAAAAAAAGAACAAAAAAACTTCTACAACTATAATTGCCTTAACTTTGATTTTGCAACCATTAAATGGTAATCTTGTGTATGAGGTCATTGTAATACCTTAATAGGTAAGATTTGTCTTTGGTGCCCACTTAGGGCTATCGTGGCACACATTGCGCCACTGAAGTTTTTAGAGGGATGTTTTAAAGGGTATATTTCTTTTTTTTTGGGGGGGGGGGAGGGGCACCCGAGTCAGGGGGTTCTTTGTGATATTGGGGGAATGGAGGATGTGCTCTTGCTCTTGGGGGAGATGGGTACCCCTGTTTTACAAGGGAAAATTTATTCCATTGAAGAGATTTCAATTTAATTTTAAATTACTAGGGGCCTTGTCCCCTGCTCATTGACGCTCAACAACCTCCAAAGATTGTTGCGGAATTTTATTTGGATCGCAAAGATTTATGTTTTTTAGGAAGAATCAGATTAAAATAATTGCTACGATTAGAAAAAATGAAAATTCCATTCCACCCCCTCTCCTAAAAAAATAGAATTTAAGTAACGAGCTCAATTTATTTCGAACAATGTTTTAAATCCCGCTCCCTCACGAAGAAAAAATAACTTATGAAAATATATTTAGCAAAACTATTAATAAACTATTTAAAAAAACCCTTTAAAACCCAAACTCTTAATGTATCATATCACATAAATCGTTTGAGGTGCTTGATATTAGATGTCTTAGATTTCTCATTGCAAGCTTAGACGTTATCATTTCTTCAGAATCCTTGCAAAAATGTAAATGGAGAGCACCCCATACTTTTTTATATTAAAGTTGATTGTTTGTCAATTTTTTTTTATTCCCATTGTTTTAAGCTAATTTATACTTAGCTGTAGCGCTGTGGAGCATCCTCTCTCTGTTGAAAATGTACTTTACATTTAAAGATTCATTTTTACTTTTTAGTTCATTCTCGTACAAGAACGTGTCAATTAGTTTTTTTTAAATATTTTATTAGTATTCTTCTTAGCCATTTCTAAGAATCATTGATTTAAATGAGTTAAAAATTTTTGATATTTAATCAGGGCCGACAGAAGCCATGCCAGCGTAGTCGAAAACAAAGGAGCCGGCCCTTGGGGGGGGGGGGGAGAGGTTCGGAGTAACAGTAGTAAGTTTTATGGGGGGGGGGGGGCTGGAAAGAGGCCGTTGACTCTCCGTGGTCCTGCTTGGCTGGAAGGGTCTGACCTATGTCCCTCTTGCAGGCAAGCCCACGTCACCTCTCCAAATATTTCCTAGAGCAGTTTCTATACTGTTCAAAAACTAAAAACTCCTCGTGCAACAATATATCTGGGGAGGGGGGGTGGCGCATAATAAAGCACTTAGCTCTTTTCTGTTTTACTTTTCTGGTGGAAAATGTAACACTTTTACGATCTAAATTTTCAATTAAAAAAAAAATCATATGTAGAGAAAATTTCACAAGATAGTACTTTTTCTCCAAAAACTCCCTATTGTACCTACCTTTCAGCGTGAATCCTTAGATTTGTCATATATCACAAGAGAAGTAGTAAACTATTGCCATGACCCATGCTGCATGCCTGAGTTCGAGCTCAGTTCGTCTCGGTGAAAAAAAGCTGCCCTATCCATTAAAATTCGATCACTTGTGACTGTTCCTGGCAGACATTTTGGTTGTTAGAGACTGTTCTGGCAGAAATTTGTTCTGTATTGAAATAAGATGCATTCAGCTGGTAATTAATGGATAGGGGCGGCTCCAGGGTCGTGCAGTCTGGGCAGCCGCACAGGGCCCCGCCGCTAGTGGATTCTGCGCTGACTAAAAGTAAATATCTTGGAATGAGAAATCTACAGTTTTTGAAAAAACAAAAACTAAAAGTTTCTTACAAGTTTAGAACAACTTTGTAAAACGATTAGAGACTGGAAAGTGCTTTAAATAAATTTATTTATACGAGAGTCCTTGAAAATAATTAAATTAGTCTTTGAGTGTTGTACTTGAAAAGTTCAATTTTATTTCTTATCTAGTGTAGAAACTTTAAATTGTTTGAATGTCAAGGATTTACTCTCTTGTTATTTATTCTTCGAATCTCCACACCATTTCTTTTAAGAGTTTTATTTATTTTTTATTAGTCAAGCCCTTTATTTGTCGTTTGGTTAAGGGGGATGATCAAAAATTAACTCTACCAAAATTTGATGTGAGCAAGTGACAATACGTTGTCCATTCTCGTCTCTCTCGATCAGTGTCGACGATTTGCCGAACCAAAAAAAAAATTATTTTGCATTTTCTTAATTTGCAAAAAAAAAAAAAGTGTGAAATTTGTAAAAAGTTATGGTTTGCCTATTTTTTATTGATATTTTTCTATTTCAAACTATGCTGGATAAGGCCTCAAAACGCAGGGTTTTACGTCTATTTTTCAAAATTTTTCATGGGGGAGAAACCCCCAGACCCCCCTCAAACTGAGTATTCTATATCGCATTTAAGATCGTCCTCTTATCAAACCTTCTCCTGATACTCCCCTCCCTCCAAGTTCAATGCAATCGTACAAAAAGTGTGCACGTATGTGGGGGATTGTATCGAGAAAAAAATGCTTTGTTAATCTTAATTAGGTATAATAAGGATTTATTTTATTTATAAATTAATACGGGGGGGGGGGGCATTAATAATAGGATCTACGTTTCGAAAACATTTTTAACGATTGAACTTTTATCTGCATTTCCTCTAAAGCTTTTCAAAAAAAAACATGCTGCATCATGATTGTCAATGTTGATTAGTCTAGGATATACTCAGGACAAAACGCCAAAGGGTAAGGTTTTAAACAAACTAATTTTTGAACTTCTTGCATTTATATGATATTTGTACAAACAGTTCTTCATTTCAGTTGAAATTTTTTTGCATATACTTGAAACAGTAGAGGTGTTTGGGGCGGCCCAGCCCATCAGTTTAAGTTTTTCCAGGAATTGGGGACAAAGGATGTATACTCAATGCAAATTTTATCGGAAAACGACGAAAACCGCACCCACTTATGTGTTAAAACATTAATTTTTCAATACCTGGGGGAAGGGGGGCAATAGACCCCTTTAAATGATCGACGAGGTCCGCCAATTGTCAACACCCCCCCCCCTCAGATATTTTAGCTAGCGACGGCCCTGGGCTAAGCTTTCAGAAAATTTAATTACTCTGCAAAGCTGAAATTTTGAAAGCTTGGAGTACCTTTTGGCTTTAATATATTCTACAATTTCCGAGCATTCAAACTCATTAACTTCTGTTTAGCATTCATGGAAACTCTTGGAAAAACTCAAGTGTTCAAATTTTGTTCCAGATTTTACGTTGTCATAACTTCTAAGCAAAGGTTGTTCAAAAGCTCATACTTAATAATTAAATTAATAAAATAGTCGCTTTCAACTGGTTAATTTGGCAGAACTTGCATTAACTGTGTAAAAGATTTTGTGATCTAATTGGCTATCAAAATCAGCTGAATCAAAAATAACCTGTTTTTAACATGCGGTAACTCAAAATTGGACATAATCAGTTTCGTTTTTTCTACCTCCGTAAGACAGAGCAGATTTTTTTTTCTAACAGAATATTTTTTTGCAATGGTGTTTTTTAAATTAGGAGGAAAAAATGAACTTGAAATACTGTCTGTCCTTTACAAGAAAAGTTTACTCCACAATGTTTACTGGAAGCTGAATGCCAGGAAAATAGGTCTGCTGTGGTTATCATGCGTTATTGGGCGATAATAGTTTGCTCAGTTTACTAATTAAAGATGATAAAAGCAGAAAAATATGTCTTGTCTGCGACAATTTTTTTAAAATTTGATCTCTTTCTTGCAAATGTACATCAAATTTGTAATATTTTGACGTTCAATCAGCACCACATTTATAAATTACTATAAAGTAATTAGCATTGTAACCATGGGCGCCCATGTGCAAAATTGTAAGGGGGGCCTCAGAAATTTTAACCATGGTTCAGCAGGATATTTTACCCATGGAGGCAGATTTCAGGACAGATTAGAGTCATTAAAAATTTGACATTTTTAATTATTTATTCATTAATGGCTGAAGAAGTATTTTTATATTTTTGCAAAGAAAAAAGTACTAAAAGCAAGGAAGTTCTAATTTCCAAGGAGGGGGGCTCGAGCCCCCCTATATGGGCGTCCTTGATTGTAACTGTTACTTAAACTTTTTAAATAACTGCTTAAAATTTTTTTCTTAGAACATAGATGCTGAAATACAGAAAATAAAAAATTCGCTCCAATGTATTAGAGAGATGTATAGTTTACATAATGCATGCGCTGTTGATCTATGGAATCAGGTAACTTGATTTCATTTTTTTTTTTACAAATAAATGGACAGCTTTAGCATTAAATTAAAAATTAATGATTTTTTTGTGTGCAGAGGCAAGGAGACTTCTTTGAAATGGAGAGAAATACCGAAGACTTGTTTAAGAGTTTAACTCAGTAAGTTACATTTGAGAAAAACAAACTACTATCAACCAAAATTGTTAAAAAAAAAAAAAAAAAAAGGCACTAATTAAAAGTATTTTTTTTATTTTTATTTTTTACACAGGTTCCAGGAGGATTTACCGAAAATGTACAACGATGCATTTCCTTCAGATTATGATTATTATTATAACAGTTTGAAAGACTCAAAGGAAAATGTAGGTTTTCAACTTGGCTGATTTGGCGAAGTTGTGATTCTTTCAAAATACTTTTCAAAACGATCTATAAACAAAAATGTCAAGAAAGCACAAAATTTCACAAAACATTGCATACAAGTTTTGTGCTTTTATTAACATTCTTAATTTTTACTTTGCAGCAGAAAAGTCTTTTTGTCTTATGTTTCTATTATTTCAAATATTCTGTTCTTCCATGCATGCATGCATACATACATAGTGTAACAGCACTAGTCCATTTGTGCTGGTCACAGACATGCTTAAGACATAGCTCGCAAGTTAACTGAATTTTCTGACCCTTATAATGTTTTAAGACTTTTTAAACTATTTTTCTCTCATCTAATGTTTAGCTGCTTCTGTATCCTCTGAATTTGTTAATTCTATCTTTATTTGCTAAATTTTGAAAAAAAGGTCCGACCCCAGTAATAGACACCGAAAAATCTGATGCTAACCAGCAACAGACAGGGTGAGAAAAGGTTGAGTAATAGACAAAATACCTTTATTTATCTTCAAAGTGTACATAAGTTCTTTATTTTTAGAACTAAAGCCTTATTAAATTCAAATGAACATGAAACACCAGCTCATCTTGTAGCGGCTGTTCATTACCTTCCACCACTGCTTTATAAATACCAACTAGCTTATAAAATTCACTCTGATAACACTAGATATCTACAACATATTCATGGGCCGCAACAACGTCAGTTTTACCCGCCTAAAAGGCTTATTATTTAAATCTAAACTTAGGACTGTCTAGTACTGGATCCTTGCCTGTGGCTGGTTACCTTCCCTTGTCATCTCAGAAGGAACATTAGGCAACATTTAAAAATAATTTTAAGAATTTGAAAAAGGAAAAATAATATCTATTTTGCAATAGTCTCCAAATTATTTGCCGAATGAGGAATTTTTTGGGAGATCACAGTGATTTCCCATCGGGGCTCCCCTCTGGCTTTGGCTATCATCAGCGACTGCCGTCTCCAAACTTTTGGGTTCTACTGAGGGTAGGCCGAATTGAACCCTATTGGGTTGGACCCAATGGGTTTTTTTGAAAAAAACCCATTATTTAGCCCACTTTTCGGTTTTTAAAAATTTTCTGAGAAGTTTTTTAAAAAATAATTGATTTAAATACTTTCACAATTTAAACTTCTTTTTTATTTGTTCTTCCACCACAGACAATGGACATAAAAAGTGAATTTTGAACTTTAATAGTATTTCTTAACTCTTAACGGCGTTAAAAAAATACTTCAAAAATTTTAAATAAATGTATTTAACTTTTTTCTTAACTGGGGTCACTAAATTACTCAAATTAGCTTGACTAAGTCCTGTCACGTCTGATTTTCTCAATATATGTAGGATTGTACAGAAGAAACTACTCTAGCTAAAAGGCTTTAATGTGAATTATTTTCTGCAAACCAACACATCACAAAATCTCGAATAAACAAGGTATATTTTTTAGAAATTAGCAGATTTTTCAAATTGTCGACAGAAAACAGAACAGAGTGTACAGTATTTTCATTATCTTACGAAAAAGTTTAATATTTCTTACTCTGTACACAGGAAATAGAAAAACAGGCAACATAAAATTCAAAGAAATGTTTTGATTAAGCTGGAATTCAGTAAAAAAGGATTTAAACTACTTTAGGTTCTACAGTAGTTTTGCATAACAGAATGAAATACAATAAAGTAAAGTGCAAAAAAAAAAAAAAAAATGTAGTAATTAAAAACAAGAAATAGATTTTATCACTTGAGAAGTAACTTTGCCTTAACTGTTGGTAATAATGAAAACCAAAAAATCTGAAACTTCACCATTCTTGTCTTTTGTCGTCTTTTATACTTTTGTTCAGAAAATGCTGAATTTTAACTAGTTTTCCTCCTTTTTTTACCCGAAGACAATTTTCGTGCTTTGTCCATATACTTACGCTACAATATGTTACAAGTACCCCACATTTTCCCTAAAAAAAGACAAAAAAAAAAAAAAAAAAAAACACATTTCTGTTTAAAAACCCAACTTTAGTTGAGTTTTATTTAAAAAACCCAAAAAACCCTGCATCCATGGGCTTTTTAAAAAAACCCCGGGTTTTTGCCAACCCTGGTTCTACTGTGTATAAAAAATTTTTGTATTAAGACTTGTCAAGCGCTTCTTTAGTACATTTCTTGATAGTTTAATAAGCATAATATTATGACATTAACAATTTGAATTTCAGGATGAAAATATGCATTGTCAGTTGAAAGACTTTCATAATAAAATGAAATGTGCTGTTCGATTATGTGCTGAAGAAAACCAAAAGGTAAGATGATGAAAATCAAATTTTGTTCCACTTACTGATTATTGGACTGTAATTAGCATTATAATTTTTAACTCTCATAACTTTCTTATAAAGCTTGTTGATAAAGAAGAGAAAGAAATTAATCATCTTCTAAAAATTCTCTTTGAAAATGCGAAAAGGAATTTTGATAGCACTTTGTTTGAGACTGAGGTAAGTAATATTTTTTATTCACATTGATAATATTTTAATGTGAATTGTTACTGGCCGTAAAAAATATGAACAGTTAATTTGGTGTGTATAATTATGCTCTTTCAAGATAAAGTGGGTTACAGAAGTATTCACTGTTTATAAATGTGCATTGAAACTACCTGTGATTCGTAACGGTGATCGTTATTTATTTTTTGAATACAATCCTTTTAAATGATGACCATTTTTTGACAACTAGAACTTAATATTTTTAACACCATATGAAATGAGATTTTAACTATTTATAGTAGGGGGAACCCAAAGTGTTTTTGGGGATTTACTCAAGCGGGTCAGATAAACATAGTGGAGATACCTTACATTGTGTTGAGTACCTACACCAAATGTTGGCCTTTTTTGTTGGTGGACGAGTCTAGGACAGCCCATTCGATTAGTAAAAATATAAATAATCATCAGATTTATTGAAGCACTTCAGATTAAGATAGGGTGTGTTAATTACTCGCTAAAAAGTATACATTTAGAAAATCTGACAATTTGAGTGTGACGTACGGGTGTGGAAAGGTTACAAAGTTGCAAAAAACAAAACAAAAAAACGTTGTCTTGGCACTTTTGAGCGTGGTTGGTTTTTCTTTTTTTCTAAGAAAAAAAAATACAAAATCTTGAAAAAATATAACCGGCCGATGTCTTGCACGGTTTGTAATATGAGCTGATTTACCCATATGATTCGCCTAAAGAAACAACCAGGGCATGCAAAGGGATCTAGACAAATAATATGGCTATCTTGAAGCATATGGATTACTGACATTGGTTATTGGCAGTATGGTTACTGACGTAAACCAAAATATCAAAACACTGTTATGAAAATTAACTGAAAAAATGTCACAAGTCAAAGAAGAAATAAGGATCAACAAACTTAAGAGCTTAAGTTTCCAAAATTAAAATTAAGGGCCAGAATGCCATGATCTATTTGTTTGGGTTCTCAACCAATATCAACAAACCATCAATCACCAAAATGTCTTTTGTCACAAGAAACTGAAATAAACATACTATATACGATTCAATTTTTGAATCTACAGTTAGCTTTACAAGTCCTATGTCTGCTGCTAAAAGAAATACTTTTTAAATAGTGATGGAAGCTGCAAATGGGCATAAAGGAAGAGATGCTCTCATTATTGCAAAACTGTAACAGAAGTAAAAGTACTGAAATGCCAAAATTCAACTTGAAAAAGACTTTTATTGCCAAAAACGGTGTAGGTAAAACTGTTGGGAAGCAAACAGAAATTTTCTGTGCATCCATCCCTTCATTCATGAGTTCTGGGCTGTTTTACTTTGGTTTTGAACATAAAGCAAACAGAGCTGCATAAAGTTTTTGAATGGCATATTTCAAATTTTAAAATTTATAAGCAAGCAGTAGTTAATTTATAACTCACAAAGCATCTAAAAATGCATCATATGAGTTCATTATTTCAGTTTAGTACAGAATAAAAAGTTTTTAAATGTTTTGACAAAATTTATTTAGAATGTTATAAAACAGGAAATTGCTAAAACTTTTATTGATTCGTTGAAAAGGAAGGAATTCTAACACTGACCTCAAATTTTTTTATGGGAATTATCATTGAAAATAGAAAAACATTTTTTTAATACTAATTTTGCTTAAAAAAAGAAAGAAAAAAGCAATTGGTCGAAATTTCAATGCCATTGTGGCAAATCAAGAAATGGTTTAAAATTTTTCAAATTTTTTGTTTGCATTTTGCTATACAAATGGCACCTTTTCTGCGCTATCTATCACGAAATTAGAAAAAAGGTATTTTCAGTATATTCTAGTGCGCATCCCTATGCAGCAAATGGTCTTTGTACCAAATTTCATGAAAATTGACGAACAGTCTTGACCCTAGGGACGTGACAGACATCCAAACTTTCTGCTTCATCATTAGTTGAGATTGATTGTACAAAGAATATTCATAGCATTGTACAACCCAAATTCAAAATAATAGGATACTTCTGACTTTTTGAAAAAAAGTTTGTTCTAACCAAATATAAGTAAATTAGGAAATTAAATGAACATGCCACCTTTCTTAGACCTTAAAGTGTGCATTTCATTTCAAATATACTCAATTAAAAATCTTAGACAGAATAATCCAAAAGTTTATAGTGATGAAGGTTTACATTGAGTCAAAAAATTAGAATATTCAAATTAATGGGGGAAAAAACACTTTCAAATGAAAAAATATCAGTACTAGAATGCATCATTTTTTGCTGGATTCAAAATGCTTTAATCCTTTCACACCGGGATTTTACCACCTGTTTACATTAATCATTTCTGACCATACCTTTCCATACCTTTTAAAATGTGGCAACGAGCTCAATTTTTTGGCAGGCACCAGGTCTTGAACCGCTTTCTTTAGGTTTGACGTTGCCACAAATGCTTGATCGTATTGAGATTGGTAGAGTTGCTTGATGAGTTTAATACCGAAAGTCCTCTTTCTGTTTAAAATCTGAGTTGATTTAGAGACATGACAAGGAGTAGAATCTTGCCGAAAGATAAAACGTGTCACTAAATGTCACTGCTGTGCTTTAGATGACGTATCACGCAGTACTACTGATAAACAGCGGAGGTCTCACACTGTTTTATTTTAAGATATATTTAATTTCCTAATTAAAGCAGCCTTTATGCACCCACAAACCGAAAAGGATGTGTCAAGTTGGAGAGAACGTCTTACACAAGATTTCTCATACGCTTTTCTTTTTAAACGTTAAACCCGAACACCTTTTTTTGTTCACAGATATTTCAAAAAAATATTCATCACAGAATATAATACTTTTCCAACCTTGTTGCCCCTATATAAGCTTCTCTTTGCTCTAGGACAGTCATGCACGTTTCCGCTTCATGTTTATCTTTGGTCTTCCTTCGTAGACCCACAATTGCAACTACAGTTTATTTAACCATCCAAGTGTAGTTGGCGTGGACAAGATAGCTATACATTCTTTCCAACACTTATGGACGTAAGAAGAATTTTTCAAAGATTATTTTGGACAATTTACTTTAACTTGAGTTTGTCTCTGCTAGGTGTAACAATTTCTCTACCTCGTTCACTTTGGTTACTTTTTAGTTGGTCAGTCCTTCTATATTCCTTTAAAATCTTACATACCATAGATTGTGAAACGTTCATTTGAATTGAGTTGGTTAGTTTTTTCTAACTTTAAGAAATGATACAATATGTGACTTCGTTTTTTCCCAATTTATTACCTTGAGCCTCATTTTACAAATACAAATACAAATGTGACGACCAGCAACAGGCTCTGGGCCCAGCTAGGCTGGTCCTAGTCAATTAATTAGTCCCCAATGAAGATCAATGGCCCTCTTAAAGCTATCCACTTCCTTGCTCATTACCGCCTCTTCCGGTAAGCTATTCCAAGTGCCCACGACCCTGCTAAAGTAGTAGTTTTTCCTGATTTCCAATTTAGCCTGAGATTTAAATAGCTTAAAACAATGACCCCTTGTCCTGCTTTTCCCGCAAAAATTTAATCCATTTACATCTTTCATTTTGATAAATTTAAATAACTGAATCATGTCCCCTCTGACTCTCCTTTGCTCCAGGCTATACATGTTAAGCCTATTAAGTCTGGTATCATAATCTAAATCTGAGAGTCCCCTTACTAATTTAGTTACCCTTCTTTGAACCCTTTCCAATACAAAAATATCTTTCTTCAGATAAGGCGACCAAAACTGAACAGCATACTCCAAATGAGGTCTTACTAAACTCCTATATAAAGGCAGAAGAACTTTCTTAGATTTGTTTGAAATAGATCTATTGATGAACCCAAGCATTTTGTTGGCTTTGTTACTAGCAATACTGCACTGTTGACTAAACTTGAAGTCCTGATTTATAAAGACACCCAGATCCATAACATTTTCTGCATGATTTATGACTGAACCCTGTAAACGATATCTCATACGCTTATTTCCATGACCTAAGTGTAGCACTTGACATTTCCCTACATTAACTGCCATACCCCATTTATCTGCAAACTTAGTAATATGATCTAAATCCTCTTGCAGCTGTTTTACTTGTTCTTCATTTTCGACAATCCCCATAACTTTTACATCGTCAGCAAAACAATTCATGCTTCCAGAAATATTTTCATTGATGTCATTCATAAATATAATAAACAAAAGAGGCCCTAAAACTGATCCCTGAGGAACCCCACTTAAAACATCACTCCAATTAGAATGATTTCCTCTCACAACTACTCTTTGCTTCCTACCAGTAAGCCAATTTCTAACCCAAAGTAAAGTTTTTCCTCCTATTCCAATGTCAGCTAACTTGCTGAGAAGAGCAACATGCGGTACCTTGTCAAAAGCTTTTTGAAAATCAATATAAACAACATCCACACATTTTTTGTTATCTAAAGCTGAGGTAACCTTGTCGTAGAAATGCAATAAATTAGTAGTACAGGATTTACCTTTCCTGAAACCATACTGCAAACTAGTCAACAGACTATTAGTCTCTAAGAACATCATGATCTTAATTTTGATCAAAGTTTCAAAAATCTTACAAATCACCGAAGTCAAACTTACAGGTCTATAATTCCCAGCAATACCTTTAGACCCCATCTTGAAGAGTGGCGTTATGTTAGCCAGCTTCCAGTCCTCTGGCACCGTCCCCGAGTTATAAGAAGCATTGAAAATATTCAAAATAACATCCACTAATTCCTCTGCACATTCAACTAAAATTTTTGGATAGATATTATCTGGTCCCGGAGCTTTAGTTGCTTTAATCTTTTTCAAATGAAATAAAACCTCCTCCCTGGAAAATACAAAATCCTCAAGCTGTATAATAGCTTGTGTCTTGTTAGTGTCAACTGTTGAGATACAGTTATCGTTAAACACACTGGAAAAAAAGTTATTTAGAACATTTGCAATATCCCTATCGTTTTGGATTAAATTTCCATACTCATCAACCAAAGGCCCAATTTGACTGTTTCGAGCTTTCCCAGAATTAGCGTAAGCAAAAAACCTCTTAGGGTTCCCATCAATGTCATCTGCCAGCCTTTGCTCCAATTCCCTTTTCTGAATCCGTACCAAATACTTAAAATTTCGCCTTGCCTTACCATACTGGAGCCTCTCCGCACTCTGACCAGTTTCTTTAAACTTACGAAAAGTGGCTTGCTTATAATTAAGAGCTTCTTTAGTCTTCCTGGAGAACCACATAGGCCAAATATTGGTACTAACACCTTTTCTCCTAAATGGAACATAGTCCCCAACGGTTTTAGCAAGTTTATCCTTAAATTCCGTCCACTGCTGATCTACGTCGCTATTTTCCAACCCTGACGAAAAAACCTCTTTCAAGCTCTGCCTAAGTGCAACAAAATCGGTGTTTCTGAAATTGGGCACAAACCTAAAATTATCATCTTTGCACACTTCAAATTTAACCCGAAACCTAATGCTGTTATGATCACTATCTCCAATATGCTCCCCTACACTCAACCCCTGAACAAAACTACCTATGTCACAAAAAACAAGATCCAAAATGGCCTCCTCTCGAGTTCCCTGAGTTACAACTTGATCTAAGAAACAGTCACCAATTACTTTTAAAAATTCCTCTTCTTTGCCATTACCAGGATAAAAATTATTCCAATCAATACCCGGAAAATTGAAATCCCCCATTATGATAACGGATCCCTTACTGGACATGTCACTAATAATACGGTACATCTGTTCATCTTGTCCCTGGTTTAAATTAGGTGGCCTATAAATGTTTCCAAAGCGTAGCTTTTTGCCCTTACTGCTCATCAACTCCAGCCAAACCATATCAATATCAGTAGGCTTATCATTTATGACCAATTCATTGCAAATAAAATTGTCTCTGACATAAAATAAAACCCCACCACCTCTTTTACCTACTCTATCCTGTCTGAACAAATTATACCCAGCAATATGTAATAACTCTGCATCAGATTCGGTAGCCCATGTCTCTGTAATTCCAATAACATCCAACTTCTCATCCATAACTATGCTTTTCAATTCATCCATCTTGTTCCTAATACTGCGAGCATTGGTATAGAAAACTTTAAGCATGCCTAAGTTGCTTTTATTTAACACCCTGAAATTTCCTAAATTACAATTGTTAACATTACTACTCTTGTTCGTCACTTTATTTCCATTTCTAGCAATACCCAAAAACATTTCATTCTCTCGATACCTGGTGCTTGAACCATGCCCCCCATTCCAACTTAGTTTTTTGACTCCGAAGCCCTTAAAATTAATCCACTAACCATTTTGACCCCTGTAGAGCTCAGATGCAGGCCATCCCTAGCAATCCAATCCCGTTTACAGTGACTCCATACATCAATGAACCTGATACTGCGCTTTTCGCAAATTGACTTCAGTAGCAAGTTCATACACCTCGCACGTTGATTTAGCCAGCTCCTATGCACTCCATACCTGGGAAGCAAACCAACCACTTGGACATTCGTCGAAAAGCTGGTTGCTTTATCCAACAGGGATTCCCATTCCCTAGAAAACTCCTCATTTTTACTGTGGCCTACATCATTTGTTCCCACCCACAAAGTAACCATGTCCTCCTTATTCAATACTCCCTTCTTTTCAGCAACCATATTAACGTCTTTTACCCTAGCCCCTGGTAAACAACACCTAGCCACCTTACGCTTAACTCTCCCAACTGTGTTACCCACCTCCCTTACCATAGAGTCCCCCAAAATTACACCCTTAGTTTCCCAATCTAACTCCTCATTTGAAACTTCCCCCTGAATCTCTGGAACATTTATACCCTCTACAACTGGCCTACACCCTAATGCTGACTGAGCTTCCAAAACTAGCATCTTAAGTCTTAAGTCTGAGAGTTCAGCACATTTAGTGCAAATATAATCCTCCTCAAAAACAGACTCATTTTCCCCCTTATACAGGCAGAACATATGACATAAATCACAAGAGATCCACCTGTCCCCCTTCCCACTCTTTACCTCTTTCATAATGCATATAACACCCATTTCTACTCAGTGAATATGTTCCAAAAGGCAAAACAGAAAGATAAAAATGCAAAAAAACACAGAATAAATACTAAAAACAGCAGTAAATAAACAGAGTTGCTACACCCAATAAAGCACACAAAATAAAAAAACCAGGAGATCACCACATGTTAGGCTTAGCTCCAAAAAATGCAAAAACACTTCAAGAATACAATAACAGCAAAAAATGAGCCCCCAAAACACAATAAAACTAAATTACATGATAAAGTGAAGTAAAAAAACCTAAAACTAGACAGTAATAATGAAAAATTATAGTAAAAAAACACTTATCAAATTAGCAGCAATAACACTCCAAGCAGTGTTCTTGCAAAGCAGTGCCTCTTCTTTGAGCAATAAAAGGTTTTTAAAGGAGCGTAAGATTACCCGGGCGCCAAGCTCCATGCTTTTGACAAACTATCGGTTTTCAGGTATGCAAATATTTTTGCTATTTTTTAAAATTCACATTGAATGAATAGATTATTCTAATATTTTGACCCATATGAAAAATCTATTTCTTCAATGTATTAATGATTCATAAGTTGTTAAAATAATATCTCAAAAGTTGTTTAAATTGATTCACCCATTCATGAATAATGTGTTTTTACTCTTTAATTTGCATGAGTCAATTTTTCCCGATTTAAGGAAGAGTTTTGTCCAAACAGGTCTGATATTCTATTATTTTGAATTTGGGTTGTAGACCAAATCAGATGAATTGCAGCTCATGATTCAGCCAGGTCAAAGTTTAGCAAATTGATCTAAGCTTTGGTAAGGTTAAAGCTTCATTCCCTCTGTAATGATAACCACTTTCGTAAAAAATTTCACTTTTTTGCTAATGCCATTCTTATCGACAGGTGTGAATTTCCCTCTTTCTTTCTTAATCAAAGCTAACAATATTGCTTTTGAACATGTGCTGGAAAAAAGTGTGCTTAATATGCCATTTTTTTCCGTTAAATATTATTTTTTAATTGTTAAATAAATTATTAAAAAATAATAAGATTTCTTGACTGTTATACTTTACTCTGTCTGATATAGTTTCTTTTTAGACGACTTCAAAATATGTTTCTAAGGAGTTAGAAAACATGCAAAAACAGATTTCCTCCAGCTACTTTGATTCAAAAGAAAAGATCAGAGCAAATCTTTCCTTGGTACCAGAAGTAGAGCGGTGTTCTATACAGCTACAGTCTGTTCCACAAAATGTATTACTCGTTAGCGACAGGTGCCTGAACTTAACTTCTGAAGTTAATGCTGTGAAAACTTCAGGTGAATCAACTTTTTTCATGAATAAAACTTGTCTTTGACTTGGTTGAAGCTATATTTGAAATAAACATTGATTTAGATGTCAAAACAGACTTCTTTTTTGAATTATGGTCTTCCCCTTTTAAGCTAGCTTCTGTCTAGTCCCCGTTTTTGACCTTATAATGCATTTTTCTTTTGCATTCGTAAAAAACGAGTACAGAAATGTCTATTTGCAAGGAACTGACTACAAATGAAGGCCCTCTTTAAGGTGGGGTTCATTAAATTTTAATCGTTTGTGACAAGGCAGAGGAAGTAAATGACAAGAGGAACATACAATGGGGAGAAAGGGACATCAAGCTTTTTTTGATAAGAACGTTTAATGAAAAACAGTGTGATATGTCGCAAAGGGAATAGGCGTTATGGTGAAATGTGAAACTTTGCGACAAAGGGGAGAGCGATCAAAAATTTTCAAAAGTGCATTTGTCACTTTTTCCCCTAAATGTAAACAAATCCCAAACATGATTTTTTAAAAAATTACACTATTATTGCGACGTCCAGTGTTTTTGAAGAGACAATTTTTAATGTAGCAAGAAGGATTCGTTCATTTGACTGTTTGGAATTTAATAATTCTAACCGCAGTGGTAAAGCCAACTTACTCAATAATATGAAACTTATTAAGAGAAGCATTGTTCATGCAAAAGTTTTACGTATAATCTGAGTTCTGCAGGATCATTTCATTTGGGAAGATTTCGACAATTGTTAAATTGGCGGGCGCTCTTCATCTATTGGCGTCAAATTTTTGGCACCAATTGCAGCTCGAGAAATGTTTTTACTTTGCAAACGAAAATAAAGAGTAGGGAAATGTATATTTGCATACGGTTGCCACAAAATAGAGACGGTCCATGAATAAAGTTCCGGTTTAAGGTGAGGTTCACGAAATAGTTACAGTTTGTGACAAAGGAGAGAAAAGACGATAAGAGGGGCATACAATGGGGTGAACGTGACAACAAGCCTTTTTTAATAGGAACGTTTATGAAAAACAGCGTGACATGTGACAAAGGGAGGAGGAGGTATAGTGAAGTGCAAAACATTGTGACAAAGGGGGGAGAGGCTTAAAAATGTTGAAAAGTATGACATCAGTTATGCCCCGCCCTTAACTATAAACAAATCACAAAGTCGACCTTTTTAAAAAATTGTACTATTATTACGACGCCCAGTGTTTTTGAATGGTCAGTTATATTTTGACAGGAGTTGAGTTCGTTCATTTGATACTTGGAAATTTATATTTCTAATGACAAAGAAGCAACTTACTCAGTAATAGTAGACGTTTTATAAGTAACATTGTTCACACAGAAGTTTTACGTATAAATTGAGTTTTGAAGCTTCATTTCATACGGGAAGATTTCGAAAATTGGATAATTGGTGATTTTTATCCATTGGCATCAGTTTTTTTGTTTCCAATGTCAGCACGAAAAATGGTTTTCCTTTGCCTACGTAAACAAAGAGTAAGGAAATATTTATTTGCATAGGGTTAGCACAAAGCAACATGATATCCAAAATAAAATTATTCAAGCCGGCAATTTGTCGACCACACCAATTTCTCAATGGGGTTGTTTCCTTCAATCAAAAGTACTACTTTTAGTCACTGAAATAGATAGAATAAGAAGAAAAAAAATGTTGAGCCAGAAAAAACTTTCATTTTCTCAACAGTTGTATTTTAAAAACTTTTTTGAATGCCCGATTTTAAAAATAAGGTGTGGTCTTTATGATGTTATAAGTGATGTACTTTGGCGAGCGACTTCATTGCCATGCTAAATATTTACGGTTTGCTCTCAACCGCATTTTCGGGTTATGATAATTTGCGCTGTGCGCTAATGGCATCAGTGAGTGGCATTTTATCGCTTTTGATGCCAAAAAATTAATTTCAATCTGCGCACTGATTAAAATAGTTGTTAAAAATATTAAATTTATTCAAATTATTTAAAAAATGGTTAAACCCTTTGTTTTTAGGCATCTTCTTTCAGTAAAAAATACTTTGAAAATTTCGGAAACAACCCCATTACCGAAATATCCCCTTTCATCCATTTATTTTGAGATTATAGGTAAAAAGAAAATTGGAATAAATTATTACTGTGGTATTGTGTGTTTGTATAAAAATTGTTATCTTTTCAGATATGCAGTAAACATGAGTAAGAGTAGAAATAAAAATGTTGGAAATAGTTAAATTCATTAAAGTTTTCTCAAATATTCATTTAAGAATATGGTCGAATTTCGACCACTGGGCGAACACTAGTTCTCATAAATAGCTAAAATCGCAAATTGTTTCAAACATGTTTTTTTAATATCTTAAGCTGATTTCTAGGAATAAAATATTCCTCACTCATCTAAAAAAAATAATAATAATAAAAACGAACAAATAAAATAGGAGCACCTTTTAAACAAAGCAGCAAATACACTTTTTTCCATTAAAAGAAATTCTTTAATAGCTTTCAAAACAAAAAAATAATAAATAAATAATAATAAGCTCATTAAAATATACATCATATGAACGAAAAAAAAATCGTTTCTTTTTCCCCTGTTGCTAAAAATAATTTTTTAAATGAATTAATGCACTTACCAAAAGAAATAAAAACAATAAAATGTCAACTTAAAGAAATAATTTTCATTGTCAAAAAAAAAAAAAAAAATTGTCTGCGCATATCTTTATGTAGAAACATAAATGACTTCGAGTTCATTCACTGAAAACTGAATACCTAAATTAAAACTTTAGCGTGAAAATAAAAACAAGTCATATCAATAATAAGTATTTCACAGTTAAAACCATAGCTGGGGAGTCGGAGTCAGTCATTTGTCCTTTGTGTATAAATTTTTGCCAAAGCTACGAAGTCGGAGTCGAAGTCCGATTAATTGTCGGGCACAGGAGTCGGAGTCAGGTGCCCCTAAATTCTCGGAGTCTGGAGTTTGGCGTCAAGACTTCTTTCCAACAAAATTTGTTTGAAGTAAATCCGCCTTCAAGTACGGAATCTACATTGACTTTCTGTTTCCCCATAAGCGCTAATGTTAAGGGATTGGAACTGTTCAAAATTGAAAAATCAAATAGATATTTCAAATACAAGTTTTCATTAAAAGCTTTTTCCTACAAAGTTTGTTTGAAGCAAATTCGCCTTACAGTTCGGAATTGCCTTGAATTTCCCCGTAGGCGCTAATGTTAAGTTTTTTTGAACTGTTCAAAATATAACAAAAAATAGTTCAAATCAAAAAGTGAAATTAGGGAATGAGATGACCTCGCCGAGATCTTTCAAACAAAAAAAAGTTTGTTCGAATTGGACAATTGATTCAAAAGTTATTAGGGGGGGATAGACAGACAGACCAACGGACATTTTCTCCCATCTCAATACCGTACTTTCCAATTTTTAATTTTTTGATATTTAATTATTTTACCTTTTTTTCACTTTTTTTTTTGTTTTTCGCGATGTTATTAAGATGCATTAAGCCTTCATTCATGCTTTTTTCTTCTTTTTCTGACTTTTACTGGGAAAGTAGGCTAAAAGCGACGTCCAAGAGTGATCAGCCTCCATGAATGACCACTTTTAAGAGAGTGGTCGCCTTAGAGAAATTTCAATTAGTAAATGAATGTCTATTTAAACTTTAGTTTATTCTTTGAATAAAACAAAAATTCACAAGCAACATTATTTAAATTTTTATTTTTAGAAATGAATTTATTGGATCTTTCCATGTCTAATTTGAATGCTGCAGCAACATTTACTCCAAACAGAGTTGTAAAGAAGCTGAATTCACCAGAAGAAAGAAAAAAATTAATTGATAGAATCCAAAAAGTATGAATTTCAAATTTAAGTATATTACTAATAAAACTAGTATTTGTAATGCATATTAGATTGAAACAATTTGAAACTGAGGCTTTTCCCTTTTGCCTCTTAAATTTGTTCTTTGTGCCCGTTTCTTTCAATGTCTTTGTCGATTCCCTGCTAGAATACGTATGATCTCGTGATTGTTTTATTTTGACTACGCCTAAATGTCCGTGATGCAGTTCATCTAAAATTCTTTCTCTATACAGCTTCGGAATGCATACATGTTGTCTGTACATTATGCAACCATCTTGCAGACTGTACTCCATCTCCCTTCCCTTCAGTTCACCTCCACTTTCCAGGATTCGTAATAACGGACTGAGTTCTTCATCCCTTTCCGTTTCTTTGGCTAAATCTTTTGCTGTCGCTGCCAGCGTTTCAATTTGATGTAATTGAAAGATATCAATGTCATCACGTATAGCCAATTGTTCCTAATCCATTGGTAAACGTGAAAGAAAGTCTGCATTGCTGTGTTCTTTAGTTTGATGATAAATAATGTCAAATGATTGCAGAGTCAACGCATAATGCAATAGACGTGTAGCAGCTAAAACTGGCAAGCCTTTCTTTGAGCCAAAAAATTCCAGTAGGGGCTTATGATCTGTAATTAGCGTAAATTTGGTATTTTTCATGTAGAGAAAACATTTCTTTACTGCCCAGACTATAGCTAATTCTTTGTCCATTTGAGAATATCACTGTTCGGTTGAAGAAAGCGTTTTAGATGCAAAAGCAAGCAGACGTTCTAAACCATCCGGAAACTTATGTGACAATACTGCTCCCAGTCCAACTGATGACGCATCAGTTGCCAACAAAAGTGGAAGTTCCGGGTCGTAATGTGCTAAAATTGTTTCTGAACCAATTTCGTCTTTGACCCTTTGAAAAGCATCCTTACATTTTTTATCCCATTTCCAGGGAACATCTTTTTTTGTTAACTCATGCAAAGAATAAGCCAGTGTAGCTATCTTTTTTGAAAAGTATAAATAAAAATGTACCAACCCCCTAAATGATTTTACTTCATGGACATTTTTGTATTCCGTGGAATTTTTAAATGCTTTAACTTTTTCTGATGTTTGGGACAGTCTTTCAGAGTTTTTCTTATACCCAAAAAATTCTATTTCTTTTTGAAAGAATTTACTTTTTTCTTTGTTAATTTTTAACCCATGAACGCGACATCTTTCAAAAAATTCTTTTAATCTTACTAAATGAGTTTCAACATCTGGAACTGCAATTCTAGCATCATCAAAAAATATTTCAAACCCCTTTAAAACCTGAAAAACACTTTCAATGTATTTCTGCCAGACCGCCTGAGCGGCATTTACCCCATACATTAACTTTTTACACAAGTAACGTTCCTTGTGTGTATTTGTTTTAAATAATTTTTTGACTCCCAGGGTGCATTTTCATTTGCAAATATGCCTGAGAAAAGTCAACCTTGGAAAACACCTTGCCATCACTCAGTGATGGGAAAATATCTTCCATTCTAGGATTCTAGGAAGCGGGTGTTGTTGCACTTTTAAATTCTTATTTAATGTTACGGAATAATCTGTGCACAACCTATCTTTACCATTTGATTTAATAACCGGTACATTCTGAGTTGCCCAATCTGAAATATGTACTTTTTCAATTATAATTTTGCGTTCCAATCGGTCAATTTCCTCGCCAACCCTATTTTTCAATGCAAAGGGCATGGGCCTAGGTCTGCAGAATATAGGACTAGCATCAGGTTTTAGCTCTAATTTGCATTCGTAATTTTTAATTACGAATGCAAATTACGCTTTAAGCTTGAGTGCTTGTACAATTGCTTCATTTTGTTTTATGAGATCCTGAACCAGGGCCTCCATTACTTTTCAATCCAAAATGAAAATATGTATAAATTTCCTACCTTGAGCTGTCTTCGGGTAATTACCCTATCCTTTTTGTTGTACACAGAATTTTTATAGCACTACATTAAACGTTGTGTTTCGTAACACATGTTTCGTAACATGCTCGTCGCCACTGTTATGGTTCCTTTTATGGAACCTATGCAATGGGTTATTGATCATTCACACATTATAACACTAGACTTTTCTATTCTAATTACTACACTGACTATATACAAGACAGTGTGTGTCGCCAATGTGCACATTTCTGTAGTTCGTTCCGATCTGATCTGCTCTGCTCTGAGAGGATGTTTTCCCCAGTGACATCAGACTCTGATGTCACTACAATTACAATAGCGGAGTTTGATACACCACACCATCCATTACGCATCATAGAACGAGCTTTTCTCAGGTATGTGAGTTTTCTAGCTCACTTTTTCATCCATCTGTAAAAGAACACCATCGAAAAAAATTAATTCGAAAAAAATGTGTCCTTAACTATTGGTGTAAATGAAAAAAAAATAAAGATAGTAAATTTGAGCTACAGCATGTGGAAAACAGACCATTAATGTAACTGATTTTGATAGCTACTTTGGATGACAATATATTTTACAAAATTATTATCTATGCTTTGAAACTGTAACCTATTAAACACAGGTATTTTCATAATAGAATTTGGAAATAAAAGCTTTTGAATAATGTTTGCTCAATTTATGATAACGGGAAATCCAGGAAAAAATTTCGCCACTATGTTTACAAGACTGCAGAGTCTTGCGGGCAAGAGTTTACATGAGCTACACAAAATCTAATTAGCTTAAACTCGCAAAAATAATTGTAACTTTAAAATAAAAATTATTATTAATTGTTTTTTAAATTTTTAAGAGTTATTTTCTTTACAATTAGCTGTTAGCTTTACAACGTGCTTCACATGAAAATAAGGCCTCTGCATTTGAAAAATGAAAAAATATCTCATCCGTTTCGGTTGTGAAAGAAAAGTAAGTATTGGGTATATTTAACTAATAATATCTCAAATTAAATCGATGCATTTAGTAATGTGAGAAAACAGATTTATTATATCTGCACCTCAGAGTCAGACTGACGTAAGTCACATCATTACTACTGTTGGAAATAAGGAAACATTCTTGGTCATGTGCCATGTAAATATTTTTCTAAACGAAATTTGTTTTGACATCTATTTTAATGTGCTAAAACCGTTTCTGTTCACTTCTGAATTGAAGAAGAAATACTTTATGGTTTGCATGCAACTGAGCAATCGCAGTAGCGATTCAAGGTGTAAAACATCGATGAAGTGATTATTCTTCCCTTCGATCTTTTCTTTACTACTCGCGGGTAGGTGCATGTAAGTGCAATTGGTAAATATATGCCCAGATGGCAAATGCTGGAAAATATTATTGCAGAGTCGGCAATCATGTGAAATATGAACTGAAATTCTACTTGAATAATCATGAAAACGTCTCAAAATAACTTTTATAAAAATTTATTCAACTAAAACCATAAAACACTATTGTAACTTACAAAAACTTAAAAACAAACTAAAAACAAACAACTACCCACGAGTAGTATTAAAAGAAAAGATCAAAGGAAAGAATAATCACTTCATTGAAGTTCTATACCTTGAATTGCTACTGCGATTGCTCAGTTGCATGCAAATCAAAAAGTATTTCTTCTTCAATTCAGAAGTGAACAAAACAGTTATAGCATATTAACCTACATGCCAAACCAAATTTAGTTTAGAAGAATATTTACATGGAAGACAGGAGGCACATGACCAGGAATGTTTCCTTATTTCCAACCATTCGGCCCCCTCATAAACCTCCTTTCCTTTACAAAAGGAAAAGCTTTAGAATATAATACGAAACTTACATTTTTTTTTTTGAAACCAAACTATGAAATAGAAAATACACTCCTACAAAATTCAACAACTTTATCTTTAACTAGAGGCTTTGTAAAAATGTCAGCTTTATTAAGTTTACTACAGTCGAGTCCCGCTACAACGCGATCCGACTTATGCGAAATGGCTATAATGCGAATTTTTCACGAGTCACGAATTTTAGAGCTAACGCGAATTTTTCACCCACAACATGAATTTTTTTAGAAGGAAGTATCAGCTTCGTTATTGGCTACTAAATATTGATTTCGTGAATGTTATTACGTCCCTTTGAGCATCACTGACAGCCAAAGTTCCCATGCCAAACTAGTCTAGTGCATCAAATAACCATAATGGCACCTTAGTGTCACCTTCCTCTAAAGTTAGAAAATGTGAAGAAGAAGAAAGTTTCTGATAACTAAATTTAAAAAGGCTAAGATTCTCGATATGCTTGAACAATTACAAAACGTCGACGGTAGCGCAACAACAAGTGTGAGTGAATTTTCCATATGTGCAATTAAAAGTCAAAACAAAAAAATATCCGTAAAAGTTTAGAACTTATTCGTTTCAATATTGAAGCTTGCAGAGCAGTCTAGCGAAATAAAAATAATGAAAATGGAAGCTATGCATGCTCTTTCATTGTGGAATTATAAAAAGATCAGGTAGAGGAGATGTAACCACAAATTGTAACATTTTAAATAAAAGGTGAAGCGTATTTAAAAATGTACTGGTTTAGAATAACGATTTGATCTTGGAGCATAAATCATCACTAGTATCCTCATTTTGTAACTCGTAAATATTGCTACTGTATCTACTGTACAGTACTATTTTGTGCATCATTTTAATTTTACTGCATGCATTGCGTACCGTGTTGTTTTATTTTATATCTTTTATTCCCATTTTGTCATTCATTTTGTGCATCTTAAGTATTTCATGTTGAATAACAGTTTTTTATTTTTTAAATACAGTAAAAGTTCAGTTCTTTATGGAAGAAACTGTAATGGTTAAGGAATGCTTTAGAGCAGTTTGAGAGGTGTTTATAAGTGCCTAAAAGTATTTGGTATGCTTTAAAAAATTTGTAAGCATATATTTTTCTACAACGCGAAATTTCAACTTATGCGAGGAGTCTTGGAGCGCATCCCTCGCGTAAGTCGGGACTCGACTGTACTTATATGTTTAATGTCCAATACTTTATCATTCAGAAGATTACTAATAAAATGAAAATTTATGTCTATTTGTTTAGTGCGATGATTCTCAATAGGCGACTTTGAAAAATTAATAGCAGCCTGGTTGTCGCAATACAAAACTTTAGAGTACAAAACTACTAATCGAATTTTTCTTGAACGGGTCTATAAACCTTCCTTATGAACCACTCTATTAGTGAAAACTGTGTGAAATGTTTAAGGTTATCGCAATCAGACAAACAGAGGCGACATAAAACTTTGTTTTGTAATATGTAGTGATCAGGGTTCATACTCTATTTGGATGAAAAAATTCCATGCCTTTTTCATGACTTCAATGAAAATTTTCATGACCTCTTAAACTTGATAATTTTTGGAAATGAGCATTAGCAAAGCGTCTACATGAATGCCACAACCTCATTGAAGCACTTACTCATAATGGAAAAAATATAGGCGTACACTTAAAAAACTAAACTCTTCTTTTATTTGTTTTCATCATGTAAATTTAAGTAAAGTAAAAATCAGTGAAACGAATATGATAATGCTTAAATGTCTGATATTGTTTTTATAAACAGGCAGAATGATATTGAATGGGACAAAGGTTGAATGAGTCATCACCAAGTTTCAATAAATTTGCTTCAAAAGTTGCCTTTTAGTGTCAACAGTGCATTTAATCATCCATGTTACTTGACAGTATGTTGGTTCTTTAAAGTAAAGCCACATAGTTTAGTTTTTTTTTAGGTTTCTATATTAGATCTTTTTCGAAAAAACCATTTAGTAATGAATCAATCTTCTGATTCAAAAGTATACTTGTTTTATTTATTTGCACATTTTCAAATGCATATAGCTTAATAGGTTCAAGAATTCCAGAACATGTTTGATTCCTGACATTGAATGTAGCAGTGGGTTGCATGGATTAGTTTTGCGGGCCGTATGTTGGGCACTACTGTTTTAGAGTATTAGAATCCCTCTTTTTCTGTATTCTATCGCCTGACTAAAGATCTTTATTTTCTAAAACCTTCAACAAATTAAGATGAACTCTGATAAGTTTAATAATAGAGTTCTCATGAGAGATCGAATCAAAATCGGATGCAATTAAATTGCTTTTTTTTTTTTTTGAGTGGGCGTGGAGAACGTGAAATTTCGCTACTACAGAATATGAAACATAAGAAGTGTTGAAAATAACAGTAAATTCAAAATAAGTGATGTCCAAGCAGTAAAATCACACCGCAAAAAAAGGCAAGCAGCTGCGACAGAAGTGGATGCAATAAGATTTCAAAATTCAGATTTGATTTTGGGATCGTTCAATTTTCCACTTTTAATAGCTTTTATGTGCTATACTGTTAAACCACTCAATATTTCTAATGCTCCTTTAATTACTGTTACTTTCTCTTTGTCAAGGACATTTTTCCATGACTTGAAATAAATTTCCATAACTTTCAATGAAAATTTCAATTTTCCATGAATTTTCCAGGTCTGAAATTCGCTTATTTTTTTCCCATGACTTTCCAGGATTTCCATAACTCTTACTAAGCCTGAGTGATACATGTACAGACTGTTATGCCCCCCCCCCTCAATAGAAGGTGGTTTCTGGCTGCCCTAGTGGTTGTAACTGAGAACCAATTCTTATCTTTCAGTTTTTAACGTACAAGTAATGCCACACTTACTATGCTATTAGCACAACAAAAATTTGAACAGAAACAAACTAGGATTTGCGTGTATTACCTGAAAAAACTAGTTTAACTCATATTAAACTATAGCTAACTTTAATAATGAACATAATTTCATTATGTAATTCACTCTCATTAAATTTAATTGAATTTTTTTGCACAAGAATACAGTATTTTTTCTAAAATTGCATACCATAAATAAGTTTTGAAACATTATTCTCGATTTATTTTTAGTTATTGTTCAACAATTGTTTAAAATTCTCTTAATTATCAAATTAATATTAAAGAAATTTCGAAAACCCCTGCTAAAGCTTGTTTTTGTTTTCCAGTTTTTGCACTTGTCTTGGCAAAAATGCCATTTTGCCAGCAAAATGACCAACCCTTTATATACAGATGTATATATAGATAGATATTTATTTGATCAGCAGTGTTATGGTGTCGGAATGCTATTCTTGTTCTGCTTCTTAAAAAATGAATTCTCCTTTTAAATAAAATTAGTGATGATCCACAATTATTGCTGCCTGGTTTTCCAGTAGTGGAAAATTTAAATTCACCTCTAACATATATATATGTGTGTGTGTTATTGGTGAGAACTAAATATGACATCTTATCACACACAAACGTTTAATAGACAAAAATACATAAAAACATAAATTACCAGTAGTAACATAAATAATAGTAGGTCGTCGATAAGTGATTTCAATCTGTTTCCTGCGTCACATCTAGGAGACTGTATCTCTCCACCTGTATATGTAACAGTCAAACCCGCTTAATGGAATAGCCATTTTGACACGAAAAAGTATTAATAAGCGGGATATTCCATTACCCGGGATCAAAATAACACAATGCATTGATTTGGTACATTGAAAATACATTAAGCGGGATATTCTTTAAACCAATATTCTAATAAGCGGGCTCGATTGTAGTATAGTTCAAACAGTTCTGAAATTATTACTGTTTATATGTTGGGAAAAACACCACATATTGCTCATCCAGTTCTATACTGCCATGAGTGCAAATTTTTAGTTTTTAATTTATGGTGGTATTGCAGTGTTGTTATATTACAGATTGGACTTTGAAATGAAATAAATTTTAACTTAATAATAATAAACATATATTAAATATAATATAGTTGGAATTAATACCCATTAAGATTTTAATATTTTTTAATTCTGTTAATTTTAGGTTGTATCAAGTGAAGTACAAATGAATTTCTTCAAGACAAAGGCATTTGAAAAATAACTTTTAAATTTATTTTAATGTTTTTACTATTTTTATCTTGTGCACATACCATTTTAATCTTTAAGTTGTAAATAAATTTAATTGTATTTTTTACCTTTTAGTTTTTATTTTATAATACTTGTTAGTTTTAAAAAATTTTATTAAAAAAAGCCTGAATTATATATTTTAATGACTAGAAATGTCATAGCTGCCAACGTTGAAAGATGAAAGTGACTGATGCATAAAAATATTTTTTTAAATCTAAGTAGAAATTCTTAAATTGAGTCTATATACGGTGAAATTCGAAATTGAGATTACTATTTTTAACTTTTTAACTGAAATAGAAAACTATAACTTTTAGGTTTGAAGGGGGAAAAAATGTTTTAAAAGATATACAGTAGAAGACGGTTATAACGCACACCTTTGGACCAGAGCTTTTGCATTATACAGTTTTTTGCGTTATATAGATCATTTTGCAAATTTTGAAACTAATATTCAAAATATATCTATAAAAAAGCACTTCAGAGTGAGTTTTATCTGCAATGGGTATTAAAGCACTAACATTACAATTAGTCATTCACAAACAAATATGTTTCGCAATTAAAAGAAAGTGAATATCCTGCACTTCTGCTAGCTTCATGTTTTGCATAACAGCTACATCTTCAAGAGCTATCTGGTATTTTCTGCTTACTATGAATACTAATTTTCATTTAAAAGCTTTAAATTAAGATGGAAAGATGAAAAACTTCGAAAATTTAATTTGCCTAACAATTTTTATGTTTGCAAAGCAAAACAGAGGGATTTTTTTAAACTTCAAAAACCTATTGTTTACTTCTGAAAAGTTGTGCGGTTTATAGAGAATTGCGTTATATAGGTCGGCGTTATAAAGGCATTCTACTGTATTTGCTTTTTGTTCCCTCTGGGTCTTTTCACGTCAAATCGCGTAATGCCATGTGTCGTCATGCCTCAGATTTTGTCCATTTTTTAATGAATAGATTGATATAAATGATATAACCTGAATTTTTTTTTTTTAATTTCGATTTTTCATCACTTCTTGTAGTCGCCTTTTTGGCATAAATTTAGAAAAATCTCTTAATACCTTTATTTTTAAATCAATTAAGCTAAATTAGGTATCAATTTCAAGCTAATGCTTTTCTCCTTCAGTATCAAAAACAGAAAATATTCTGTGAATCGTGGGGTGTTGCCACTCCTTATCAAAAGTCTTTTTATGCTTTTTCAATTGGCAAATTTAACAAGTCATATCCCGTAGAACCAACTAATATCTGCATCATTTTTTCTTTCTTTTTTTGTAGCTTGTTATCTAAAAAGAATTAGAAGGTTGTTTTTTGTTGTTTTAAAATTAAAAATTCAAGTTTGTTTTTCAGAAAATTTACTTCAAATACACGTTTTCCATAACTTTAAAGCCCTTTTGAGCTTAAAAAATCCCAAAAACTTTTCAGGACAATTAATACTGGAAACATGAATGTGTTTGGTTTGCGAAACACCTGACAATGATCATCTGCTGATACATTACTCATCCAGCCAAATCTAGATTTCTCTGAAGAAGATTAAATTTGCTGATTGAAGTATATTTAAAAATATATTTGAAGCTGATTTTAAAATTGATAAAAATCAAACAGAAGGCATTAAAGGAAACTTTGTAAGTTGTTCTGCAATAAAAAAATAAATAATGTGCAAGATAACTTTTAATTGAATTAAGAAAGTGTAAATTTTTAAAATAAATGCTATCCACATAAGCTTGCCATTCATTTACATCTTAAAATAATTTAATCTATTTTTTAATCCCATTAAAAGTTATCTTCCATTTTTTTTCTTTATTGCAGAACAACTTTCGAAGTTTCCTTCAATACCTTCTGTTTATGAGCTCTTTAAAAAGATGGGAAATTAAACACATTTTCTTTGTATCAAAAGATGAGAAAATCAAAATTTTTATTAATTTAAAAATAAGTTTAAGAGATTTTAAAATATACTTCAATCAGCAAAAATAATCTTCGGAGAAATCTCGAGTTGGCTACATGAATAATATCAGAGCAGATGATCATTGTCATGTGTTATGCAATATAAACAGGTTCATGTTTTAAAACTTTTTTTACAGTTATTCTTTTTGTCTTTTAATGTCGAGAAAAATACAAAATGTTGCCATTAGAAATGTTTTTTAAGATACAGTAGAAAACCGTTATAACAGACACCTTGGGACCAGAGCTTTTGTGTTATACAGGTTTTTGCATTATATAGATCATTTCACAAATTTTAAAACTAATATTCAGAATATATCTATATATTAGCACTTCAGAATGAGTTTTATCTTCAATGAGTATTAAAGCACCAATATTACAATTAGTCATTCACAAATAAATATGTTTCACAATCAGAAGAAAGTGAATTATCCTGCACTTCTTCTAGCTTCATTGTTTGCATAACAGCTACATTTTCAAGAGCCATCTGATATTTTCTTTTTACTTTGAACACTAATTTTCATTTTAAAACTTTGAATTAAAATAGAAAGATTAAAAACTATTTTAAAATTTAATTTGCCTAACAATTTTTATGTTTGAAACACAAAACAGAGGGAGTTTCTTAACTTAAAAACCTATTGTTGACTTCTGAAAAGTAGTGCGGTTTAAGAGAATTGCGTTACATAGGTCGGCGTTATAACAGTCTTGTACTGTATTCTTATTATTCTCAATATTTAGTATATTTTCAATCATAATCATAAGTTTTTTTCTTCTTTTGTGTCAAGTCTGAAACTGGGGTTTTTGCACAATTCTTTTCCAAAGTGAACAGCATTTTAACAAGTTCCGACCGACACATATCTGACTTTAGATAAGGAGTGGCAACATCCCACTAGTCACAGAATACCTTCTGTTTATACTGAAAGAAAAATAAGTATTAGCTTGAAATTGATACCTAATTCAGCTTAATTGGTTGAAAAATCAAGAAATTAGAGATATTTTTCTAAATTCATACTGAAAAGGAGACTCCAAAAAGTGATCAAAAGTCGAAATTTTAAAAATCTCCAAATCGCAATTTTCATTCAAAAATTCTAAAAAAAATAATTTGAGCTTGTCTTATAGATATCCATTTGTAAAAAAATAATGGACAAAATCTGTTGACATGACAACACGGCCGAATATTTAATTGGGATGATTTGACGTTGAATGATCCTCTTGTGAGTGATAATGTTTCCTTGCAGCAGGTAAACAATTCCGAAATTCAAAGGAAAATCTATAACATTTTACATTTTTTGAGACATAGTTTTAAGAAGAAAAACAAAAGTGATTCATGCTAGTGTGTGAAAGATTTCACTTTTGTGATTTTAAATCGTCTTACTGTTGGGATTTTTCTTGAAATTTTAATCTGAAATAGGTTGGGATTTCGTTGTTTGGATGAAAATTTGGGATATATGGTCGGCACCATGCTGAACTAACGAATGAAAAATCCTGTTTTTTAAATTCAACGTTTGCTGTAGTACTCAAAAGGGGCTACTGGTTATAACTACTTCAAACAATAGTTCTTTTACTCTAAAAGTTACCTATGAAAATTAGAATGTTGAAAATAATGAAACGCGTCAGATGTAAAAAAATTATATTCAATGTTTTGGCTCTCCTGAAAAGTGCCAATTTTCACATTCATTTGCTTAGCATGATGCCGACGATATGGATTTTATTAAGGGGTTTGGGGGAAGTCATCGAGAGTCGGGAATCACCTGAATTAATCTGGAAAATTCACAGCTGTGAAAAGTTAGTAGTTTAGTTCAAATTGTCTTAATTCTTTTAATTTTGGAAGATTTCAATAATAGTGTGCGCCTAAAATGGCATTGATTGTATGTAATCAAATTAATCAAAACTTCTTGGCTAATATCAGTTAAACCAATAATTAACATAAATTATGTATAAATTGTTAAGAAAATGATTCAAAAAGCTATTTCAAAGTCAGAGCGGAGCTCTTTCATTGTGCAAGAGTATATTCACATAAGCTTTTTAGCTATGATACTTCAATAACTGTCGATAGATTCACTGCAGAAATGGACTAAATCACATAAAAACAAAAAGTGTGACTTATTTTTCAGTGTTAACCCTCCTGGTGGCATGGCTGAGTACACTCAACTTGGTCTATGAAGTTTAATAGTGAATGAACATGTTATGCAGCTAAGAGGGTTAAATCACAGTATTGGCCTCACTCTCCTGAGCCCCACATATGAAAAAAAAATCATTTTTTATTTAAAAAAAAAAACAAAAAAAAAAGGTGGGCAAAGCTTTTTCAAACCCCGAATTTTTAGCGTGAGCTGTATGGTATGTCCAAACTAGGTCGATAACCATAGAATATTAAGATTGGTAATGAGTTAGCTAAAAATATAGATAATTTTGTGAGCCAACATTGCAAAGAATAAACAAATTAGTGTTCTAAAATCTGTGTAACTATAAAATTTGCAGTTTGATATTAAGCTATGCAGGTTTGAGGGAATGTAACTCATTAAATGTAGGCATTTAAATGTATTCAGCATTTTTACATTCAATTTATAAGCACAGTCGGACCCTGGTTTAATGAATTCACTGGGACTGAAACTTTTATGCGTTAAATCGGGGTGATTTGTAATATCGTGGTGTGAAAAATATATATAAAAAAATGCACTTTACCTAAAACCCCTAATAAGCAACTGTGCAAAAATATCCATAATTAGAAAGTGTACACTTTTTATTCAGCATTCCACAACGTATTACATGTGGTTAATTTGAAATTCTAATCTACGGAGTAATCGACGTTTGACAATTTCCTTGATACTCAACTCGAAATAGTTCTCTTTCGACTTTATAAAGAGAAGAAAATACTGTCTTTTGCTACTAGTGCAGTAGAAATAGGCAAAAACACCTTGGGGTCAAACAAATTGCAACAGAAGTTATTCTTGCGGTAAATAGTAGGTAACACACTCCTAATGAACATACTAATTTGAAAATTCATGAAAAATTAAAAAAAAAATCGTGTATGGTATCAAATGAAAGGAAATTTCCTGCTGAAAAGGAATGTAATATGGAATACTTAAAGAGAAGCGAAGATGCTAAAAACATACATCTATATTGTAGTGAAAAATGTGGGGTTTTTTTTTTTGAAAAACCATAAAATGTTTTTTTTTTAAATCGCAAATGGTATTAAATGAAAAGAAATTTCATGCTGAAAATGAATATAAAATAGGATAGTTAAAGTAAAGTGGGCATAATGAAAATTTACATCTGTATGGAAGCGAGAAAAGCGTTTTTTTTTTTTTTTTGTCGCCATCTTGGAAAAATCATGGAAAATTTTTAAAAATAAAAAACATGTGTGGTATTAAATGAAAGGAAATTTCATGTTCAAAAAAAAAAAAATTTGATTCAGACTGAGGAAAGGAAATAATGAAATAGGAACCGAAGCACTGAAGTCTCTTGTCTTCTTGTCTTGAAAAACATTATTTATTCATCTAAGTGGTATAAGAATGTGGATAACTTTGCGTCAGAGGACATTTTTCAAAACGGATGAATAAATACATTCTTTATAAAAAAAATTAACTAGGAAGAAAGATCAAAATCATACAAAGGAGTTTTATAAAATATTTAAATCATCAAAATGAAATCTCATCTTCATCCAAAATGTTTCCCGTGTTTGTGCAGTTATTTCCACAACAGTTTTTACAAATTACTGAGTATGGAAGTCCATATCGACGACATATATATTTTGTAGTGTCACATGGTTCTTCTAGTATATTTTTTCACGTACATTTAATTATATTTAAGAGTTGATCTAGTGCTGGGTTCAAGCCTGAATATTGTCTGAAATTCTCCATCCACCAACTGCCATCCCCAAAGTGTGGGATCAGGAGTTTGTAATTCAAGGTTTTTCCAAATAAAGCCCTGCAAATGTACTCTATACAGACAATATTTCGATGCATTTTGTGTTGGAGGTGTACGAACTATGTTAAATTCTTTTTTTAGCCAAAGCTATATTCCTACGGTATTGCTTACAGCGTTTAAGTGGCCTGTGTCGATGTTATCTCCATTTATTGACACAATAATCACATAACCAATTTCAACCAAATATTTGATTCCTAAGTAACATCTTTCAATGATATGAAATGGCATGTGCTCAACAGTTTTAAGAGTCAAATCTTTAAAACAAAAGATGCTAGTGATAATAGATATTATTATTCAGTTGTATTATTAGTTGGTTAATATGGAAGCCAATGTTGGATTCAGTTTTAATAAATATAATAGTTGGAATATTATTACTGTATATTTATTATGGCATTTTAAGAAAACATAACAAGGCTTTCCCACCAATAGATTTCTGAATGGCTTGAATATCACGAACTTTATCAGATTGTGTGACAAACTGTAATTCATCTGGTGAGATCCTACAGTGACAGGAGCAGGGGAACCTCGGGGGCGATGTGTAAAATATCATTAAAAGAATGATACAGTAAATAACTAAAATGTCTGCATCATCCGCAACTACCGTCACATGTTTTTTGGGACAATTTTTACAGCCCTTTTCACTATCACCCTAAGTTCGCTTCCACTTGAATCATAGAATGACCTCTCCTTTGAAAACAACTTGCCAATATGTTAACAAAACTTGTTCACAGAATTAGATAGAAATGTGTTTTTCGGAATAATGATATGTGAATTTTCATCAAAATACTACTTCAACTGACAACTGCTTTATGCGCAAATTGTGCATCATGTCTTTTATATTTGGTTTCTTATACCCATTGAATACTATGATCTCATATGCTTCCTGTTGACTTTCCTATCTTCAAATATTTTAGACGTGGATCATGCTAACTGATGAACCAATGCGCCACCATCAAGAAAGCAGGAAGTACTACGATACAGCTATATCGTTTTCACATTCAAGTTATCTAATGATTTTTCCAGTGAAGATTTATCTGTTTTTCTCTTTTGCGGAGTACTATGGTCAAATAGTGCAGTTGGCAGAGTATAGATAACTCATAATTTAGAAATTCACTAAGATCTTGAGCTTTATTGTCTAGGAGATACTTGCAAGTATCCTCTGTATTAAAAGATGTAAATTTATGTAGTGAATCTCACCAGCAGTGATAATTCTTTTTTCAGTACTCGTTACTGCTTGGTCAGTTTCATTGTTAATAATGCTCTTATCAGTGAGTTTATCTTGGATAGTTCTTCAAATGACATGACATCGGCATTTTCTGCAGTAACTTTGTTTTTGCCATACATCAATCCGCGAAAAATGTTCCATAAACCACTTGAAAGAATAGCAAATGGATTATGGCCTATGAAGAATTGCATTAGCACTTGCAATGCTAATACAAGTTCATGTCAGTATAATTGTTTTTACCATTTTCGACCTATTTCCTCTTCAAAAACACTTCGATTCAAAAAGCTGATTAAAAACTTTTTTCAGTGTGAAATTTACTTTTATTTGACATCACCCATGATTATTTTTTTAAATTTTGGAAACGTTTCATGATTTTTCAAGATGGCAGCAAAAAAAAAAAAACACTTTTTCACAGTAACACGGGTGTATATTTTTACTTTGTTCACTTTTCACTTTAAATATCTCACACTATATTCCTTTTCAGCTTGAAATTTCCTTTTATTTGATATCACGCATGATTTTTTTTGAATTTTTAAATTTTTTTTCATGACTTTCAAGATGGCGGCTAAAAACACAATTTTTTGGGATAGTACGGGGAATATTTTTAGTATGTTCACTTCTATTTTAATGTTTCATATTTTATTCCTTTTTAGCTGGAAACTTTCTATCATTTGATCACACAAATAATTTGTTTTAAATGTTATAATTTTTTTACGATTTTTCAAAATGGCGGCCAGTGTTCGCGCTCAACTATCCGTAACATGGGTCCCAGGGACCCATTAATGAAATAGATTTGGGTCCTTTGGTGGAAAAAATGAGTCCCTTAAATTTTAAACAGAAAATCTTAGAGCATAAATGAATAATATAAAAATATTTATACTTGGGGGGGGAGGCATGAAATAAAATAAATTGGTTATTTTTGCCCTAATTCTTTTCTGATTTTATCATTGTAAAATTATTTTCAAATAATACACTTGCAAGACTCAGTTACAATGAGATTAACTCAAATTTCTTAGTGAAAAAAGCAAACAGCCCCCCCCCTTCCCAATTATCATTGGCAATTACATAATAATAATAATAAATCGCAAGCGAATAAACCCAACGCAAAAATCGCGATCGCAAAAACGAAACATTTTCTCATATGAGTGTGAAAATTGCTCATTTGCAATCTTAAATCAGTATATTTGACTTTGACTTTATTTTGACTTGTTCAAAATATCTGTTTTGATTTTTGTTCTATTTTTAAAATCGCGCCATTTTGAAAATGGCGCGATCGATTAATACCCGACTTTTGCAAGTCCAAATAAAAATAACCCATCAGAAAGAGATGAATTATTAGAAAAAGAACAAGGTTAAAGTGCTTTTGTATAAAATTCAAGTATTCATAAGCAATTTAACAAGAAAAATGTAAAGTTCCGAACTCTTTGTGTTTAGCGCGATCTGGAAAATATTCGCCATTTTTTTCTCCCCTCTTTTTATTGGGGATGCAAAATGATGATTTTCAAAAGTAATTCTGGCTACATGAATACCAAATTGCAATATTTTTACTGTACAATTGTCTTGTATTAATCCTGAAGATTGCATTGAAAACCTCTCTTATTTTTAGTCTTCATTTCTGTTTTCAGGAATTTCCTCAAGATAAAAGTTGAGGGAAAGCTTATTCTTAGAATACAGTACAATGGGCTATTTGTGAACTTGCTCCCTGAGCTCTGCCCAGGAGGTCACTGTAAGCTCCAGTCTTATCACTAAAATTCCATTGACTGGTCCACAATTGGGGTGTGTTTGAATAGCTGATAAACAGATAGGGTCATTTTAGTCCTTTTCTGTTGATTCTCCTGGTCATTTTGAAGCTTAAAAGCATTTACTAAATAGATCTTAAGCATTTTCTCCCATTTTTTTTCTGGTTCTTATCTTTTGGGTTTTCTGGGTCCCTGGGACCCGATTTTTCGCGGAAGTTGCGTCCCTTTCCCGCGAATTTGCGTAAAAAACCCGCTATAGCGCGTAAACGCGAACCCTGGCGGCTAAAAACCAGGGCTGTGGAGTCGGACTGATTTTGAGGTCAGGGTTCATACTCAGTTTGGATAAAAAAATTCCATGACATTTCCAGGACTTTTTCATGACCTTGTTACATAAAGAGAATAGTACTATTTAATATAAAACTTGCCATTTTTTTTTAAATTTTATTTTTATTTATTTTATTTTTGGAAATGAGCATTAGCAAAACTTCTATGTGAATGCCACTACCTAATTGAAAAAATATCAGTGTACACCTAAAAAAATGAATAATTTTTACCTGTTTTCATCATATAAGTTTAAGTTAAGTAAAAGTTTATGGGTTTAAGTTTACAGTGAATGATGCTTAAATGTTGACTATTTTTTAAAAAACAGGTAGAATGATAATGATTGGGGAAATAGTACGGTGCAAATAGACCGAAAAAAGGTCTAACCTCAACATCCAAAGTAAAAGTTTCCCGTCAACTCCAAATTGTTGTGTACTGTCCACATATTGTTTGGTAAAAAGTTACACCGTTTTCAGCGTCGGGGTTTTGGGGGGAGGGGGGGGGAGAAGTTGGTAAATTAGTAGTTTTTACCAGTTTTTTGGAAATATTTAAAAAAACTATGGCGTTTAGCGCGAAAAGTGCCTTATACAAAATAATCTACACTAAATTACGAACAAAATGGTCCTAAACATTATTTTGTTAAGTGAACGATTTTAGAGTTAGGGCGGGTGTAAAAGTAGAAAATTTTCGCATTTTTTTTAGATTTTTCGGAAAAAAAATTCACTATCACTCTGAAAAAATTCACTATCACTCAGGAAACTAATTTTTTGTATGAGGAGTGTTTTGTAAAAGCAAATTGCGATTTATGGTGCTGGTGGTATGTTTGGGATTAGCCCTTGAAGGAACGACAACCTCACCACCTACTCAAGGGGCTCTACTTTTAAGGGGAAAAAAGCATTCATGGACCGTGGTTATGTAAATCTGTGGCACGGAGAAACCCAAACTTTCTCTAGACAATGCCGCAATAAGAATGAATATATTTTAAACATAGATGATTTTAAATTATAAAAATTCATAACAATTATGATTTATAGTTATATCATTTTTAATAACATTTTTATAAGTGCTGCTTTTGAAGTTTTTTCTTTAGAAAATAGGCTTTTTTGCCTGTATATTGCAACTATATTTTATCAAACTTTTTGACGTTCGTAAACTGAGTTCAATACTAATATTTAATAAAAATGTAGAACGTTGAATGCGACATATTGTGATGCAAAGTATTCACCAGTATTCAGTCCTCTTCATGCATACCACCGTCCTCTTCTAGATCTTTGTCTATGATATAAGTGCCCCTGTTATTACTTCCTAGACCTGAACAATTACTGTACATGCTTGAGCAGTTTAGACCATTACTTCTGCACTCGCCCAGTTATGGACGCATTCGGCTTTTTAAACGCGCACTATGAGGGAAAGTAATTCCTTGGGAGTTGCAGAAGGCATTGTTGTAATTGATTAAAGTGAAAAAACCAACGTAAATAAAGCACAAATATTGAAGAAAATACAGCATATAACTATTTCAAGGCTACAATGGAGTTTCTTCATCGGTGCAAAAAGCTCACCAGCACAACCAGAAGTTGCGAGAGAACTGACAGCAACCAAATGGACACCGGTATTTATACCAAAGAGGACCAACTAATAAGATTGTTGTAATTGGTCTCAGGTATTCACCAATCTTCTTTCACCCCCACTGGAGGTAAATTCTTTTTTTCATCCAGCCGCTGCTGAACTTGGTGGTAGGTTCTATATGAATGCTGCCTGGTAGCTGTTGAAGTGAGGGTAAGCCAACTTGTGTGTGTGTGAACAATGAATGTATGGGCTGCTTTGCAATAGCCTGCAAGTAACACTGGTAGCGAAAGCTATCTAGATCTTCAGTATTCTTTGCTCCAAACATCGCAAGAAAGAAATACTTTTCTGCGCACACCTTCTCCTGCTGATTGTCTTTCTTTGGTACCACCATTTTCAATTTGTTTTCTGATGGTGTGTGAACATTCAACAAGACTAGTAAGTTCATGTCATCACCAATCACACAAGCTTCAACTCCATTCTTAGCTTTATTAATCGCTGTTAAAACTATAAATAAGTCATCGTCACGCGATGCTTGATGAACTGTGCAACCGCCTCTTTGCAAGTACATTATCAGGAGAGAAATAAGGCACATTTTTTTCTTAGAAATTCACTTTGGTTGATAGTTACATCGATTGAGTCTTCAACTTTGACTTCAATGTTAGTGGTAGAACGTGATCTACGTAATTGTTCTTCATCTTTTGTGGTTCCTTGCTCGTATTCATCAAAAACAAGTTGCTGGCCTATAATGAGCAATTACGTAATTTATGCATTGCTCGCAAATCTGTCTGAAAGTAGCTGGGAGACGTCAGAAAACACGATGAAGAAGGTGATGTTCATCAATGATGTAGGACACTTTTTCTAAATAAGGGGTGATCGATGATTCATTTGAATCTGGAACCAAGGGTGGAGGATATGCACATAATTCAAATTAAAATACAGGGCGAGCCCGCTTATTAGAATATCGGTTAAAAGAATATCCCGCTTAATATAATACATTTTCAATGTACCAAACCAATGTAATGTGTTATTTTTATCCCGGTTTTTGGAATATCCCGCTTATTAGAATATTTTTTCGTGGCAAAAACAGTATTTCTTAAAGTCTCTCATATTTTCTTACAGTGCACACCATTCGATGTGAAAGAGTATTAGGCAGGGGAGCGCGTGGACTCAAGTAAAATTTTCTGAAGGCAGTGTGAAATTTTCTGAAACTATGAGGAAGCTCGGCCCTTCTCCCTCCCCAGTAAAAACTCTTCAAATTATGCATAAAAAAATCATTTAAATCATAGATAAAAATTATTTTTCAAGTTTTTTTTTTATTTTTTAGAATAATTTTTCCGTTTTAGAATGTGTTGTCAACCAAAAATTGTCGGAAATTTCTGAAATTTCGGATCACAAACACCCCTGGTATTAGGGTTCACACATACAGTGGTGTTGCTAATTGTCATAGACTTGGTAATAGAGGCTAGAGACTGAACAGCTAACTTTCTTTTCTAGTCTATCTCTGAATGTTTTGTTTTCAATCTTTTTTGAAGCTAGTAGTCTAACTTCAAGTGCTTTATCACAGTTCACGCAAATTGCAGAAAACCGGTTCGCGTTCCCAGTATTTCTACATTTCTAACTCCATGTGGTGCCTCTTAGTTTCTTTTAGACTAGAATACGATTGTACAATATTACTTTTTAATAAAATTGTTTAGTTATTTCTGTTTACGGAGGAGGTAGAATTGCATTTTCCAAAAATTCTTTAAAATGCGAAAATTTTCTACTTTTACACCCGCCGTAACTCTGGAATCGTTCACTCGACAAAATAATGCTTAGAACCATTTTGTTCGTAATTTAGTGAAGATTATTTTGTATATTACACTTTTCGCGCTAAACGCCATAGTTTTTTAAATATTTCCAAAAAACTGGTAAAAACTACTAATTTACCAACTTCTCCCCCCCCCCCAAACCCGACGCTGAAAACGGTGTAACTTTTTACCAAACAATATGGGGACAGTATACAACAATTTGGAGTGTACGGGAAACTTTTACTTTGGATGTTGGGGTTCATGTCTAATTGCACTGTACTAAAAAGGTTGAATGAATCATTACTAAGTTTCATTAAATTTGCTTCAAAAGTTGCCTTTTAGTGTCAACTTGACAATTTTTTGGTTCGTTAAAATAAAGACACATTCTTTAGTAAATTCATGTTTCTAAACCAGGTTATATTTATTTTAAAAATTGTTTATATTTATTTAAAAAAAATAAAAATAAAAACTTTCATAGTAAATAAATCTTTTGATTTAAATGTACTTGTTTACTTATTTGTACATTTTCAAATGCATATAAATTAATAGGTTCAAAAATTCCAGAACATGTTTGAATAATGACACTGAACGTACCAGTGGGTCGCATGGATTAGTTTTGCAGGCCGCATATTGGGCACTACTGTTTTTGAGCATTAGAATTCCCTTATTTCTGTATTCTATTGCATGACTAAAGATTGTCCAAAACCTTTAACAAATTGAGATAAACTCGGATAAATTTTAAAATAAAGATTTAGGAGTGATGGAAACAAACTTGGATGCAATGTTTTTTGAGATCTTTCAATTTTCCAGTTTAAATAGCTTTCTTAGTGCAATACTAAATCACTCAAGATTTCTAATACACTTTTTAGCTAACTGTTACTTTTTCCCAGAACATTTTTCCATGACTGAAAATAAATTTCTATGACTTAGACTGAAAATTTCAATTTTCCATGACTTTTCCAGGTCTGAAATTTGGTTAATTTTTTTCCATGACTTTCCAGGATTTCCATGACCCGTACGAACCCTGTGAGGTAAAAGAGTCGGAGTTGTTCGAAAACATTCCGACTCAGTGTTTCTTTTTTTCTTTAATTTTCAGACTTTCCTTGCAATTTTTAAAAAACTGACTACCAGTATAAAGGCCTACTAACAAGAAAATAAGTCATTGTAGCAACCAGCTAGCTGACTTGGTTGTTTATCGAAATTTTTGTAACAGCTACCTACGCCGTAGTCTCCTAGTTTGCTTATTTTTTAACTTTATTTAACTGGTAGCAACTGTCAGCAAACAGTTTTGTGCCTAACATTTTCTAAAGAATCATTTTCATATAAAAATAATAATATATTTTGTTACCTCGATCTCAGTTATAAAAGAGTAAAAGGAATGAATCGTTTGAGCAAGTCATGAAACTTCTGACGGTGCTTGGTAAATTCAAATGAGTGTTGGCACAAAAGCGCAAATCCAAAACATCCGACAAAATATAAATGTTTTTTTAAATCTAAAGACTTTATCTAAGAAAGCTTGGTTATAACTAAAAAGTACAAAATAAAATCAGTACATGATTTATTGGTTACAACTCTCAATAATTGTAGTTAAGCCTAAAATCTTCATATTAAAGTTAATTCTAAAGCTGCCAATAAAATTAAAATTGAGCCAAGAAATATAAATATAGTAAAAGCTATTCGTACAAAGCTGTATACCGCCACATTTTGTGTAAAATTTGTTCCAGACGTACATGTACCCGACCTCTCCCCTCAATATAGTGCAATGTTTTCGTTGAAATTTTTAAGATGAAATTTAAGATTTATTATTGGGGACATTTTTCCGAATTAAAGTATTTCAATTTTCATGGACTCTGAAATTAAGTTGAGGTGTCACCCACCAGATATGTGTCAATCGGGAGGGGGGGGGGACCGTCCCCTCTCAAGAAAAGATTTTGACTTAGCAAAAAAGTTTTTTTTTCTCTTTCAAGTTACAGCTTTAAAAAATTGAAAGCGCAGGGTTTGATCAACATCTACAGTAAAACCTGTAAAGTTGACCACCTTTGTAAGTTGACCACCTGCCTATGTTGACCGCTTTTGTCGGGAACGGAATTGGACCTATCTCATATAATGAAGGAAAACCTCTGTAACTTGACCACCTCTCTATCTTGACCACCTGTCTATCTTGACCACTAATGTAAACCAAATTTGGTTTGGAGTATTGTAAAAAACCCTTTGTAAGTTGACCACTTGTTTTTTTTTTTAACTTAATCAAGCAAATTATTTTCTTTTATTATTATTTTTTTTTATAGTTTTTCAAGAATAATTTTGATGCTTTAGACCAGCATTTTACCAACTAAATAAAACAGCAGCATAAAACTTATGCTGCTCTTTATTCTCCGAAGTTTTTCTTTTGTTGTTCTATTTGAGATTGCTTTTTGTACTCTCCGTTCAATGAAAACAGAAAACTGGTGTCAGTAGAAAAAGTACAAAGTCTTTTCTTCCAGTAGCAATATTTTGAGGCAACACTGGAATTGTGCTAAAGAGAAAAGTTACTTATTTCTGGTGCAAGAGATTAAGAGATAGGAGATTTTCATTTTCAACTGCCTTTATGAACTAGGAGAGTCCAGCTTGTTGCTCTTTGTGTAAAAGTTGTACATAAAATGGTTTCAAAAAGAAAGTTAGTTGAACTTGAGATTGATAAAAGTATGATTAAAATTATATGAAAAGGTAGAAAGTCGGCGAAAATTAGCTGACACATACGGAATTTCTAAAACTAGTGTCTAATTTAGTAAAAAACGAGTAAAAAAGCAAAAATATTTGAATAACATTTTAAATTATTGTTTCAAAGTAATGTTAAACAATAAAGTGAGTTAAACAGAAAGAGTAAGTACCAATTATTCCAGAAATGAATACATGGTCCATGGTGCAAGAAATGACAAAAAAATAAAAAAAAAAAATCATTACCACCCTTTATAAGTTGACCACCTGTCTAAGTTGACCACCAAAGTACTGCACCACAAGCGGTCAACTTACACAGGTTTCACTGTATTTGTTAAACATTAAAGGGTAGCAAATTAATCCTTTCCAATTTTTTTAAAAAGGAATTTTTAAGTAATCTCACTTTAGAAATCACAACTATTGGATAATTTGATTTTCAAATTGAATTTCTTACATTGTATGTTTACATACAATGTAAGAAGGTTTACAATGAAATAATGCAAAAATTTCATAAAAAGGAATTAATATTTCAATCTCTGTTTAGGGGTTTTCCCCCCTTATGAGGGGTGGGATTAAAAAATAAATAAAAAAGCCAGAGTAGGACGGTTCAAAATTCCGGAGTCGGCCATTTTTCTTCCGACACCGCAGCCCTGCTAAAAACAAATTTGTCTCAACGGTATGGATGTACATTTTCTGTATGTTCATTAGGAGCATGTTTCCTACCATTTCCCACAAGAATCATTTCTGTAGCAATTTGTTTGACCACTAACACTATTTCTACTGGACTAAACCTGCTGCATGAAATGTTTTCAGTTTCCAGGCCGTGTAAAACATTTGAAAAAGTAAGTCTTAATGGGAGTTTCACTATCACATTCTGCATCAGAATCACTATTCGTCGATTGTCCCTTTGCCCTCTCCCGTCAAAAAATGGCTGATTCCAAGAAAAGTCTTTTTTCTGCTTAGGACAATATGGATGTAACATTTCGAAACAATACAATATTTCTCAAATCAAATTAACGACAAAAAAATTATTTCGGCTGTTAAATTAATTTGTTATTTCGGGGTTTATTATTCGGTAAATAGGGGTTTTGACTATCGTTTTAGACGGGGGAAAAAGAAAAATTTGTTAAAACGCAAAATTCGTTAAATCAGGGTTCAACTGTATCATTAAATTGTTCTTAATTATTTACTGTAGCTTATCTTATCCGAAAACCAAATGGCATTGTGAAATTACAGTTCATATTAGCAGTAATTAGTTTTAAGAGTGACTATAGTTGTAAAATATCCTTTCTTTTTTTTGGCATGGAAGTATTAGATTTTTGTAGCTTTTCAGGTGCTTTTTGCACTTTTATTCAAATACGTATCTACAGTTCAGCACTTTTGTATCCAATTGAAGTTGGCAGTTTTTAAAAATATATAAAACTTGAAAATTCCAATTAATCTGGTTGAGAACCTCCCCCCTCACCTTAAGGGGGGGGGATTTATTGCACTAAACTCTCTTTTCCTTAAATATTGGTTAACTTTTCATTGTCTACTAGCTGTACCCGACGCGTGTTGCTACGCCAACAAAAAAATACATCATTATACTGATTTTCATGACAATCGGTTGAACGAGGCAGAAGTTGCTACTCTGCAGTGCCACCTGGTGGCGAGTGGCTTCAATGAGCTTATTATGCACCTTCTCCGTGGAAAAATACATATATATAGCAATTTTCATAATAATTGGTCCAGGTATCAAGTGAAGCCATGACTATACTCAAATTTTGTACTCACGCAGTTTGCAAGATCAATCAATCGCTAAAAATATCAAATAGAAAAAGTTTTAAATCCCCGCATTGCATGAAAAGCCATAAAAAAATAAAGAATTTATTTGTTCAAACTCAAGAAAAATGGCAACAGCTAACTTCTTATCAATGAGATCTTTCACGCGAATTAATTTCTGCAGCCGATAATTTTATTCGTATTTATCCAATGAATTGTGACTTAAATTGGAATAAAAAAGGAACTATCGATCGGATTTTTTCGAACTGGTCAATAAACATTCCCAGTACCAAAAATAACAAACGGTGAAAGTTTCAGCCAAATCAGCCTCTTGAGTTCATGGATGACATACAGACAAACATTCATTTATATATATATATATATAGACTAGAGAACCCGACAGACGTTGTTCTGTTCAAACTTTGTAAGTTAAAAAATTTCAATAAACCTTAAAATGTTTGAACCGTTCTGTTGAAAAAAATAAGTGAAATAAAATGTTTTATGCTGCTATGATGTCAAAGTGCATATATTTAGTACAATTTGATTTATCTAATGCCCACTGAGCAGTTGTTTTATTAACTATTTTTCTCCAATACTTGATGGTTTGTTCATTCAGCCATACTCAAAGGATAAAAAGCGTCCTCAGATATTAAGTGTAAAAATCTAACTACCAATCAAGAACAAACGGGAAATCCCGCTGCAACATCCCCAATATGAAAAAGAATAAAACAATCGAAAGGATATCGCTTAAAAAAATGATACAGGTAAAAACAGTTCTCTGAATAAGCGAAAATCACTCATTCTCCCCCCCCTCCCGATTTAAAATAAACATTCTTCAACTAAAATGACTAAAAACTCTTTAAAAACGAAAAACAATTCTTTGCAATTTGAAATATTTCGCCAAATAAACAAAAAATACAATAAATTACATTAACAGCAGCTTTAAAATGTAAACAAAGAATCACGCAACTCTATTGTTTATAGCCAAAGTTGCCAAGCCACAACGTTACTGTCATCCAGCCGATCAGTTAGCGAAGCCAAACTCCAACAGATTAGCGGTCCCTTTTGAACGAAAAATTTTTTACACTTCATATATTGCCTAATTTGTCCTTTCCACCTAAGATAAAGATCTTCCACTGCACTGATCTTTTGTGCACAGAACTACCCTGTTGTAATTTAATCTGGACGAAAATAAAATTTGGTTCGTCTTTAAATTCCATCATCTTTTCCTTTAATAATGTACTGATTAGCTTGATAATCCTTAAAGTATTCTTGACATTGGTGCCAAAACTCGGATATGAGCCGAGAAACAAATGTTGCTGGGTACTGTACTTTCTGATCATTTGGTTAGGAAAACCTAAAGCACCAATCCGGTCACATGGTTCAACTATACGACGACAGAACACACGTTTTGCGTGAACCTTCCAGTACTTTACTTTAAAATATATCTCATGACCTAAAATCGTTCAAGATATATATATATATATATATATATATATATATATATACATCTAGGCTTCTCTCTCTACGTTTTATCTATTCTCAATCGACAAATCACAGTAGGAAATTTCATTACAAAAAGCAGAGCTGGCTTTCTTATTGTCCTTTGGCAACGGGTTAAATATTTATTTCAGTTCTCGCTCAACAATAGGTTAAAATAAATAATTAATCATTTGGGAGATATAACCATCCAATGTTTAAATTAATTGATTAACAAAAACGTTTCCGATTCGATCCATCGCACTTCGAAACCATGTTTGCCACAACTTAAATACATACAAAAAATTTGATCAAAATTGGTCCAGCTGTTTAAAAGCCTTATGGTGACAAACGTCCCCACAGATTTTTATATATCAAGATTAGTAATAAAATTCCAATTTATGTGCAAGCAGTTGCATGAAAATGCCACAGTAGCAGTTAAACATAGTTTATTGACCGGTAAAATGTGCACACAAGAGTTAAAAAATATGATTAGTGCAATATATAAAGTACTATATCCTAAAACAGGCCCTTTATTTTATATTAAATTTTCCGTAGAGGAATTATTCGAGCAAAATGGCTTTTTCTTGGGTGGAGTTGCAGGCTTGATAAAGTCTGTATTTTTGAACAGTTTATTTGAAGGTAACTTTTTTGGCAACTTTGAAGTTTTCTTCCTGTGCCTTTGATTTTCCTTTTCTTCTCCACCAGCATCAGACTGAAAGGGATTAAAAATAGAATTCACAATTTTGTAAATATGTAAATTACATATTTTTTCAGTTCAGTTGTCACTAGCTTTTTGCATCCTAAGGCTTTTCAAGACCTAATTGCTTCTAAATAATGAAAGTTTTGATCTTGTTTCATGACAAGCTGCTATAGCTGTTCATCTTACGAGAAAAAATTAACGAAGTGAAGTTGTAATTTCAAATTAATTCTCATTGAAGAACAAAACTAACGGTGTAGAAGCAATAATTCTCTAGCAGTAAAAAAAAATTTTTTTTTAGAAAGATGATCCTAAACATATCTCATTACAATTTGTGGGTACTAGGTGAAAAAAAAAGGTCTAAGATGATGTTTTAAGATGTAAAATTATATTTTGCATGAATAATTCTTATTTTAAAATAACTTACATTAACAGTTTAACACTCAGTGTTTCTGTTTTTTGATGATGATCTTCAACTATATTGAAACACATAAGCATGATGCTGTGGATTCACTTGCTATGGTTCTAAGCAGTTGGACAGGGAATTGAATAAAACAGCAACTGCAATTCGAATCCCCCCCCCCCCTCATCCAATATCATTGCTGAATGAAGGAGGGATGAGAAAGGGAGCCAAATATTGTCAATTTGCTATGGAATTATTTTTTTATATTAAATAGAACTTATTTGTTTAATAATTTGTCAGTGCTGTTGTATGAATTTATACAACATTAGGGTGGGGAAAATATTTTAAATGAAAGTTAACACCCATATTTAATGGGCATATGGAAATTCAAAAGTTATCTGAATCCTTTCAAGAGTAATTAAATATTTAATTTTTAATGTCTGTCAAATCCAGAGCTAGAAAAATCTCAATGCAAATATAACATGTCAAAACTAAAAATAAATAACTAATTATGATAACACAAAACACATTTCGGAGTATAGGTAAACCTTGGAGATAACTCATATTGTTTAGGTAAAGTATTGAGTAGAAGGTAGAAATTTTTTTTAAAACATGATAACAAGGCTTATACACATGTTAAAAATACCTCCCTGACTTATCCAGGTCAGGGGGGCGACAGGAACTGGAAAAAAAAGTTCCGACTTTTCCCTGAATTCCCTGATAAGTTCACCAAATTTCCCTGATTTACGTTTTTAATGATAATGTTTTTTTTTTCTTTGCCCTTCTTGAAAAGCATTGCATATTAAATAAAATGCAGCGTTTAAAACGGTTTAAGCTGTTAATTAAAAATATATTTTGAAAAGATGCTCTTTTTTTTTCTTTTTTTTGTAAAAATAGTATATTAAATTATCAACAGCGAAACATTATAGGAAATCTAAAACAAATACTTTACTTCCAGGAACCAGTTAACATTCGAATTCTGAGAAATTATTAAAACCACTCTTAAGCCCTTAACAATCGAGTAATTTTCAACAAAACGGTCATAAAAGTGTCTATTTTTTTTATTTAAGAAAATTATATTTAAAAAAAGTGTATGCACAACATGTGCATTCAATTTTTCATTTTCAATATTTTTTAGAATGAAATTTTAAAAAATATTTAAAATTTTAGGAAAAGTCAACAAGCAAGCCCAAGCAAGCAGCGAAAATTTAAGAAATACGTATTTCAAACATTATAAAAGAATTTTATTAATCTTTTGTGTAATATAAGTAAATTTTTCTTGTGTGGTAAATTTCAAAGCTTGAGATACAGAAGCGAACGTCACAATCTGGTAAGTAGTACCGAAATTCCTTCCTGCATCTCTGCAATTACATTTAAAATCCGCTTTTTACGTTTAAAATTGGTGTTGCCATCTAGTGTATAAAAAGAGAAATAAAATGTATTCCGGGCCAAAGAAATGAATTGATTTTAATCGTTTCATCGCGTTAATATTGCTCACCCTAGCGCGTCGATATTACGGGGGCAAGAAATGAAGATCGAAACCCCAGCTCCGCATATTCACGGGAGGGAGAGGGAAGGGGTTAAAGACATATCGAATCATGATGCAATTAAAAAATTTTAATGGAAATAATCTTGAACTGAATTTTCAAGCAGTATAATTGTTGCTGCAAGAATAATAAGTGATAGTTAAAGTAGAGAAGTAATGTAGTTTTACTTACGTTAATAGACATTAATAGACATATTTATATGTAACAAATTGAAATCTTTTTCAACAACCAGTCATATTGAGCTACTCTCTAATCAAGAACTTAGGCTTTAATGAATGAATACAGCATTTTAACTGTTATATATATATATATATATATATATATATATATATTTAATATGTACACAACTAAATTTCAAGTGATTTCATTAATTATTCAGTAAGTTACCCCGCCCTATAGCCAGGGCTAAGGCAGAAATACATGAAATACAATGAGTGCTAATATGCACGAAACTGCAGTCCTCGCCTGGAATTGACTGAGCTGGCGGTGTATTTCATGGATTTCATTAATTGTCGAAAAAAATCTTAGATTACTTTAGTAACGAACAACATTGAAATGCAAAAACTATTATTAATTTCAAAATATATGTATGTATATGGTTTTAAAATGAGAGTTTTAAATTCTGGAAAAAAAAATCCCTTCGTGTAATCTGAAGTGACAGCGAATACAGTGAAACCTGTGTATAACGATACTGTCTATAATGATAACCTGTGTATTACAATATTCTTTTTAGTTCCCAACAGTATCGTTGTAGACACAGGTTTTACTGTAATACCATACCAAAAAAAAGAAAAATCATTTTCAGTCAAAATTTAATTTTAGCAATTAAATTAAAAAACGCCAAGTGATAACTTTTAAGATTTTATCAGCATTATTAAAAAAAACAAAGATATTATCTTGAAATTGTGATAACAGTATGCTAAATACTTCAAGACAATGAGTAAAGGCAAGGGAGCAAAGTCAACAATGACGGCTTCCCCTTTGCCTGTAGGGTTGTTTATTTTACGTAGCATAGAATGCATAGAAAGAAAATTCAAGCTAGCTAAAATGAACAACTTTACAGACACAGAAGCAATCTTAGGAAGCTCATCCTAAGATCGAGTATTTTGGCCTTGAGGAAAAAAGATGCACAAATATGGGGCAGTGTATAATCGTACCTCATTAATTTTACTTTTTTAATACAAAATAATCGGTGAAAAACTCGTAGGGAATAAAAATACTTCATTTTGCAAAGATAATTTTTTTTCTGAATTTCATCAATTTCCCCTGAATTTTTGTTATTTTTTCATAATTCCTGAGTGATAAAGTTCCCTGATCTGTCGCCACTCTGCAGGTGTTTTTTTAGAAAATGCCAGGGGGGGACTCGCTTCATTCAAAATTAAGCTCAAATGAAAATACTTTTAACATGTAATGAATAACAATGTAAATTGTTCAAAGCAGTATTGGGGAAGGCCCAAAACTTTTTCTTCAGATAAAAAGAAAAAAAAACTTTGAGAGAGAAAAGAAATTCCAAGGTTTTTTTTTACGTTTTAAATGTTTAAAATTGTTAACATTCGTTTATCACTTGTTGAAAACGAAGTACTTTCAACTTATTTTAATGTTTCTTCGATGACACCTGTCATTTTAGCATCCGCTTTGGGTTTACAATACTTCTCTTTATTTTCTTAATACAACAAAACAAAAGTATTTTTTAGTAAAACTATGATAAATTATTGTATTGATCAGCATACTATATAATGCATAGTAGCAAAAATCAACATCTGCAAATCATAGGCTAATAGCAATTATCACCAGTTTCTTCTCTCTTTAGTATATAACTAAAGGATGCTTTCATTGAAATTAAAAGGGGGGAAAATACAAAATTTGATGTGAACATTAAACAACGTACCAAATATATTGTGTGGATTATTTCTGTCAGTCTATCAGAACAGCCAAAAAGTGTCTTTAATCACTTATAATTTGGGTGATCGTCTTTAATCATTTGCGATTTGTTGAAAGCTTATCAAGTTACAGGATGTTGTAGCAACCCATCCATATGATACTCTTGATTCCTGAGGTGATTTCCCCATCACCACAATTTGTTTCCTTCCCATTTCGAAACATGTTTCATTCAACACAGCAGCGCCTGCTTTGTTGTGTGTTTTCTTTCCCCCCTCCTGTCCCTTGATGAACGAAAAGTAAATGAAACGGGATTTCCCCGTTGTTACTTTCTGCGTGCAGTTTGTGCTCAACGCTCAGCAATGTTTGACTTCATTCGCAAAACTATGATTTCATTTTCGTTGTCGTTATGTGACCGAAAGCATGCTCGGTGGGGGCTTGTCTATTTTACATTATTCTAAATATTATCATTTCGAAATGATTTTGTATGTGAAGATTGAAACTTCTTTGTGGTGGTACTACTGCAATATGAAAATCCAATATCTTGATTAGTTTGTTTGGGACTCTGTATGACCAAATAAAAGTAAAAATTTGAAGGAAATCAATATCTCGTAATCGACCAATATTTTTCTGACATCTTTAATAAGAAGTTTTCAATTCTGTATCCGATTGAATTTGTCAATGTAAAAAAAAGAGTTCAATTTGTTCTTGATTTAGTGAGGCACGCCACATAACCCCTTAGGACGAGTTGTGAAATGTGTGAATATATTTACTATATATGACTTCATGTCGTTCTTCTCAGCGAGTTATTTTGCATTTTTTTCACGACTTCATTCTTACAAGAGTTCCATTACCTCACCCCATACCCGGGTAGCATACATAGTAGTCGTACTACCACTAGATAAAAAATTAATCATCTTCACGGATTGGAATTGAATATATCTTTTAAGTTTTTTACGTGAGACCACCTACTGTCTTGTCGATTTTCTGTCATGGCTCATTGAAAAAGCGAACCAAAGGAGAAAAGTTGGTTGGTGAATTTGTCTTTCCGGAATTGTGTCAAAAATTCAAGTACAGTAAAATCCCTCTAATGCGGACACTAACAGGACAATTTTTTTTGTTCGCAATAGAGAGGTGTCCGCAGGACAGGGGTTTAATAATGCTATTTGCATTGGAACTGGGGAATTAAAAATTGTCCGCATAAGAGGGGTGTCCGCCTTTGAGGGGTGTCTGTTTGGAGGGGTTTCACTGTACCTACATCAAATAAAAGTACAGCCTGGGTATTCATCTGGCGAAGTCAGAACAGATAAGTGTCGTTACCTAAAGTGTGTCGTTACTTAAAGATAAGTGTTGTTAACCCTGATTAGTTCACATGCAATAGGTAGTCAACCTTACTTAAGCTTTTTCGTAAACAATTTTTTTTACTCTTTATTTATGATAACAATTTTTGGAAACTCAATGAGGGTAAATTACTCTTTTTGGAGCACTTTTTAACCTCTGGCAACCCTGCTTACAGACCGGAAAAAGGTAGGTAACCTTACTTTAGCGTTTAATTAACAGCTTTTACTCTTCATTTATGACAAAAATTTCTGGAAACTCAATAAGGGGTAAATTATCTCCATCATCAGGCACCTTTTATCCCCTGAAACCCTGATTAGGGATCCAAAAAAGGTAGGCAACCTTACTTAAACATTTCATTTCCATCTTTTCCTTTTCATTTATGATAACGACTTTCGGAAACTCGATGAGGGTGAATTACTTATTTTTAGACATCTTTCAATCCCTGGCAACCCTGATTAGTTCACATGAAAGAGGTAGAATTTCTTACTTTCGTGTTTTATTTACAACTTTTACTCTTCATCTATGGAAAGAATTTTTGGAAACTCGATGAGGGTAGGTCAAGCCTAGTGGAATCTTGCCCTAATACATATGACTTAAATTATTTCGGTATTCAATACTGAAAACTAACTTACCACTGAGGATGCATAATCTTCATCCAAAGTTGATGATACACTAACGTCTGATGACCCTGAATTTGCACAATTGGGACTGTACTTGGATTCCTCATTTTCCTATGGAGAAAATAAAAGGTTAAATTCCTGATACAGTTCTTGGTTATTCCTTTGTGCATAGTAATTAATGTATCACATTTTCTATTATGTTTTTTCATTATTGAAAATAATTAAGGAAGTAAAAAGTTACCTTTCTGCTGTTTCTTTTCTTTCTTTGCAAATGATAAATCTCTTCACATTTAATCTTTTTTTTTTTTTTGAAAACATTTATGGGCGTTTTGATAAACTCAACAAACTATTGAAAAAGATTCTATTTTATACCACTTACCACTGCACAGTAAAAAAATACTTTCAAATTCCTTCTGGCATAATTCTTACTGATTGACTTACATCACAGCCCTTGTTTTTACTGTAAAATAATGACTTGAGATAATTTGCTTTAATTTTGATTATCAAGTTTTAGTTAATTTCATTTTTAGCAACCGGAAATAAAAGGGAACTCCGAGTGCTTTATTTTTTGAGAAAGAAAGAGCTGTGGACATGACTTAATTTTTTGCAAAAATTATTTGTTTAAGAAGACATTTTATTATTTATTTTCTAAGGTACACTTTTTTTTTTTTGGCTGTGGGGCAAAAAATAAAATTTGAGGTGCTTTATTTTTACCAAAAAGAAAGAGCAACAAACTGTTTGTTTGTTCTTGATAAAGTACATTCAGTTTGACTAGCTTTTTACGTTTATTTATTTTTCAAATGATTATTTTTTTTATTGGAAAAAAAAAAAAAAACAGCTGCATTATTTGAAAACTGTTACTATATATTTTTAAAATTTTTAATTTTTCTATTTCATCAGATGAGAGATACATTTTGTTTTTAGAAATCAGCTGAAAATGTAAAACAGGTCTGTTTGACATAATTTGCAGTCTTGGCTAATTAAAAGAATATTGAACTAAGAATTCGATGTTGGTGTATGGGAAAGTAGGCTTGTTTAGTTCTGACGGAACTTCTTGTTATAATTATTATCATCACGCTATCTTAAGTTATGCAAAACTACTTTTGTTTATAATTAATAAACACATTCAGCATAGCTTCTTGTTCTAGACATACTGTGTACTGTTAATTGAAAATAATTTTTCTGCTGATTAATTGGTAAAAATTGACTGATTACAATTAATCAGCAAAATGGTCAACTTCTCAGATCAAAACATACTTACATCAAAACTTGAATCTAAGGGCTGATTAATAGCTGTACTGTCTTCTAGTTGAGAGTAGAATCTTTGAAGCAGCCTTGGCTCAGGTGATGTAGCAGCCAATTCTTTTGGGTAGACATAATTTTTTCTTTGAGGTGTAGTTCCTAAAAATTTTCAGAAACATGAAAGTTATGGAATTGTGAATTAAATTATATGAGCATGTATGTATAGTAGTTTCCTCTTAGTGTGATCTCGTGGAGGAAGCTATGATTTTGATAACAATAAGTGATGAAGTTAGTGGACGGGACAGGATTTGGGGTTCTTCCCGCAATATTTCCAAAATTAAGTCCTATAAACCCAATTACACTACATCTTCCAGGATAAGGGTGAGGGTTTAGAGAATCTTTCACAAAAATTGTTTGAAATTGAAGTTCCAAAAATGAAATCTCAGACAATTTTGGATAATGTAAGGGGGATGTGAATTCGGGACTCTTCGTGGAAAATAGTAGGAATGGAAGGCTCTAAACCAAAATGTAAGAACCTTAGAGGACATTAGGGCATAAAGCACTCTGGGTATGAGGAGGGGAGGGGTGCTGCAAGCCCATAGCTCAGTGGTCGGCAACCTGAACTGACTGAGGATCTACTTTCCAAGTTTGGCGAATACAAAGATCGACTTGGGGGGGGGGGGGGGCGGGACAAACGGCAGTGTTGCATTCACAGTTAAGTTGAGATTATGCTGACTTTAAATAGACAAAATCTTATAAAATAGATACTACTTAAATAGCTGCTTTAATTTGATAAAATAATGTTATGTGAGCACTGTTAACTCACATAGAAATATTTTCACCAATAAGTATATTGCTTGATTTAAAACTGGGATAAAATAGTGACCATAAAAAGTTCCGCTGAACATAAAAAGTTTGGAAATTTTTCAAATAATTTGGACATTAAATCTATTTTTGTTTCAGAAAATGATGCTCCGATAGACACCAAGGAAAAATATTGTCGCAATCGACTAAAATAGGCTCTAGATTGACGGGTTGCGGATTGCTGTCATAGCCCCTCTCTTCATTTGTGACTGCACTCAAGTACTGATGCTACTCATAAAATGATGCTTTTTTCCCTATGTATTTTATTTTAAAACTATTATGCAATGATATATTTTCAAAAGTAGGGACAATGTCACGACCCCATAATAAATGCTTTTGTGACCCTCTTGGGGGTCGAGACCCATAGTTGGGAACCACTGGCCGATTTTCATGAAATTTGGCACTAAAATTGTTTGTAGGAAGACTTTGAGATCATTATTGAGCTAACATTAGAGGGTTGGGGGGGGGGGGGGTGCGGAGTCATTTAAAAAGTTTAAATTGGCCACTTAGTAAATCCAAAACTTTCGTACTACGAACAGGGCTCAGTCCCAACAACTTTGGATATCTGAGGTTCTGTAAAATGAAATATAATATTTCCTTTACTACTGGTATCATCAACTAATTTCTTCAAAGCAGCCTATTTTTCATCGATCCTCTCCATTTTCAACAATTCATGCGATAAATCTATTTGCACCGAGAAAAATTCGCTTTGAACCTTACTTAGGTTCCATTTGCAGCTTCTCCATTCTTCTGAAGCAAAATAGGAGACATAAAAATCAGTATCTAAGACCTAAAACCTAATTATCTTAACAATTGTGCTATAAGATCCTACACTATTACAACACGTCTGAAAATTTAACAATGTAAGGTCAAATACTATGTGTTGACAGCTGCATATTAATAGAAGAATAGGACATATTAAAATGAAACTGCTAATAATACTTAAGTTAATATAGTTAGTTACATTACCTGTAGGAACATCATGCACAATGTCTCTGGAAATAAATTTTTCCAATTCAACGTCTCTTTTTTTAATTTCTTCTTTTAAGTCAGAACTGGAACTTTCTAATCTGTTTTGTGACTCCAATATTATATTAGAAATTTTAATGGTAGAGTCTTGGAGCTCTTCATTCTTCTTTTGCAGCCGTAACTGTAAACTTTGAACTGCTGCTTCACTACTACACTTCATTTTCTAAAAAGAGTAAATGACAGGACATGAAGGCAATAATCGTATAAATGGAAGCCTTTTTCAAATGCAATAAAGTATTTTCAAGATAAGATACTTTTTTAACTGTCAGAAGAACAATACTAATGTTTCCCTTCTTTAATGTTAACTGTACGATTAAGCATAAAATTTTAAAATTCTACTACAGTGAAACCTCCCTTAATGGACACTCCCGAATAACGGACACCTCTAATTAACGGACATTTTTGCAAGTCCCAGTCCCTCAATATAGGCCATGCCATGTAATTCACTCTGAATAACGGACACTCCGAATAACGGACAGTTATTTCACAAAAAATTTCCCTTGCGATCGTAGCACTTCCGGTTTCTTTTCTTTTCACAGAATATCTTAGTAACTGCTTGCCTTACAAAGCTTTTCATCCTCCACAACTGATATCCCCCCCCCCCCCCGTCATTTCCTTATCACTGTTTCTTGGAATTAAAAGGGTGGTATTGGGCAGAAGCAGAGATTGGGGCTTAAAAGTTGGGGGCAGAAAAAAAAAGTCATAATTTTATTATGGCTAGTTTTGAGAGTATTGAAGCAGATAAGTGAAAACTGATGTCAGTCTAGCAATTAACGTACGTTTTTTTAAAGATTTTAATGAATTTTGTTAACAATAACTATTCAAAAGTTAAGATAAAAAAGGGGAAACTGGGTGCTTTTTGTAACTGGGGCTCTCGGGAGATGCAATTGAGCAGACCGGCGCCGGTAGTAGTCGGCTTTATGGCGTCGTGGTTTCGTTGGGTGGTTTAATTTTTAGACATGAAAAAGATTTGCCCATATTCAAGGTCATATTGCCAACTGTCAATAATGCAATAGTGATACTCCAGATAAAATAAATAAATTAACCATAAAAAGTAGAGAATTTTCGGAAACACTGAAATACAGTAAAGAATTGAAAAACTTTTTTCTGAGCAAAGGGGACACTGAAAGACTTGCTAAGGTAAATGATTTAAATATTTATATTGAGAAACAGGCTTGTAATGCAAAAAAGAGATGTCAAACTGTTTTAACTGATTACTTTAATTGATTAAATGCTTTTTAAGACAAGTGTGTGCTGTCAGTATACCTTAATTAAGAAAAAACAGATTAATTACTCTTGACGTAAAATGTAGTAAACCTTTCGCAATTGTTTCGATTGTGTTCTACAAAGGAAACAACAGCCCATTTTGAAAAAGGTAAATTAAGTAGTTCCTCCTAATAGCGGACACCTCCCAATAACGGACAAAACTTCTAGTCCCTTGACTGTCCGCTATTCGGAGGTTTCACTGTAGGTATTTTAATTTTAGACAGTTTTCAAAATTAATTTTAACTAATGGGCATGTTTCAAGACAATTTTTGTTTGGAAATATTATCCTAATAAGGTCTATTCAAAGCAATTTGAAATTGGCTATGAACTACAGTAAATAAACTACAATCAAAACAAGAAAATGCAATCAAAAGAAAGATAAATCACTGCCTATCATTGGAACAAGCAATTACTGATCATTGTAACTAGAAGATAGGACAATGGTTGACAGAGAAAATGCGACAACATAATACTTACAATTCCAGTTCTGACTAGAATTTTCATTTCCCGAGATGGAGTCATTTTTGCAGCAACTGTGCTGTTTAGAGAAGGGGGGGGGGCGTATAAGAAGTTTGCTACTTGAAGTTTACTTATTAATATACCTTCGCTTATACAAGGTAATATGGAGAGCAAAAAAGACAAGCATATGCCAGGATAGGCAAAAAACAGATATAGTGCATCAGTTTTACCAGTCTAAAATTTCTCGACTGTAATAAAAGGTTGCCCATGCTATTCATAACATATTGCAGATAAAACTGCATCATCTGTGTTTGAGGATGTTTTTAATGGTGCAGATGTTTGTGTGTGTGAATAGTGATGATGAGGTATAGATGTTTTTAATAGATTTTCGTTTTCTTTTTGGACATGAGCTTCAATCAAAAATAGTTTCAGGATTCAATGAGAACTGTGTGGAGCAACATAAAACTTTGTAGACACATTGTGATGGTTGTCCCATCTAAATTGTGCTACAAGAGGAACCTCTTCAGCAGAGTTCCTCATTCCAGAAAAAAGTTGAAGAAAAAAGGTGAATTACATATCTTAAGACATGAAAAAGCACATGATAAATTTAAATCAAATGCATTCCTTCTTTTAATGCAAGATTATTTTCTAGTAAGCTATTTTAGACTGGAGAACTGGCAAAATCTGCAAACTGGGAAAAATCACAAAATTTCTTAATCTGGAAAAGTTGAAGGAATTTCCTTAGAATTCTATACTCAGACTTAGAAAAAAAAAAAAAAATCTGAGAGATTGCGTCTTAAAAATAGAATTTTCAGTTAAAATTTATAAGAACTTCCATGACTAAAGGGGAAACAAGGGAAAAAAAATATAGAAAAAAGTTTTCCAGTCTGTTTCTGCAGAACTTCTGACTGAATTCACTAATAAAAACTTATTAAAATGATAAGACTGGCAGTCTTATCTTCACTACCCTGATGGAACATCGCTAAGGAGTCCATGTTTTTAATTAACAATTATTTCAAACAATTGCTCTTTTATGAAAAAGTTGCAAGTTAAATCTTATCTTCAAATCTATTAAATGTCCAATTTTTCTTTAACTCGTTCGCACTCACTCCCGATTCAGCAGCTCTGTTTTTTTTTCTGTGAAATCACTATTGTTGATATAATTTTTTATTTTTATTTTCACTTAGTTTTAGTTTGTGTACTCTAGTTTTGGCAGCGGCTAATGAAGCAAAATTCAGAATCTTTAATATTTTAACATAAAAAGCTGCATAGACAATTTTTTAAATCTTTTTTTGAAGATGAAAATTATTTTTTAAATATACATTTTATTGTTTTTATTCAGTTTTTAAAGCATATTTATAATTTTAGAATTTTTTTTTTTTTTGGAAATGGGGGAAAGACAAGCAATTTTTTTGTTTAATATAATGTATTTATTTTAATGTGCTTACTATTTTTAATTCTTTTTTTTTCTTCTTCTTGGAAGCAATTAAAGATTTTTGTTTTTAGTGAATAAAAATATATAAGCTGCTTTGTTCAAAAGGTGCTAGGGTAGACCGACCAGTGAATAAACAGTTAAGCACAATTTCATTTTTAAAAAATCGTAATAATTTAAAATTCTATATTATACAGATCGTGATAGCTAAAACATTTTAATTGATCTATGTAAATATCTCTAAAAAATCACGGGAACTTAAATGATACCGCTTCCGACTATTTTAGGTATTTAAAGAAAACATGGCACAACGACCCAATGAATGAACACCTCGAACCAGTAAATGAACACAAATTGGTCCAGTGAATGAACATGATAAATTTTGATTCAAAAACGAACTAAGTTTCTTTGAGATCTATCTATATAACTATCTATATCTATTTATCTATCTATTTCTATAACTATCTATATCTATCTATCTATTTTTCTATCTACACATCTATCGGTCTATCTCTATGTCTATTTAGCTATTTATCAATGTACGTGAAATACACCGCCGAACAATTGTTTCGGTCACTCGTCTGGTCAGTGCTAATTCTATGTTAGCTACCAGTTTGTTTGGCACTCTTGGCTTCCTTAAGAGGTTTTCCACCTCCAGCTCAGTTAGTCCTATGCCAGGCTGATGAGTGCTAATAAGTACGAAACTGCAGTCCTCGGCTGGATTTGACTGAGCTGGTGGTGTATTTCATGTATTTCTGCCTGGCTATAGGGCGGTAACTTACTGAATATTTATCAATGTACTTTTCTATTTTTCTATCTATCTACTTATCTGTATCTAGCTATCTATATATTTATCTATCTATCTATCTATAGATCTATCTACTTATCTATACATCTATCTACTTATCTATATATCTACTTATCTATATATCTACTTATCTATCTATATACTCATCTATCGATCTATCTACTTATCTATTTATTTATTCATCTATCTTTTTATTTACTTATCGATTGATTTATCTACATATCTCTCTACTTATCTATCTATCCATCTATCTATCTATCTACTTATCGATCGATTTATCTACTTATCTCTCTACTTATCTATCTATCCATCTACCTATCTATCCATCCATCTATCTATCTATCTATCTATCAATCTATTTACTTATCTATATATCTACTGATCTGTCCACTTATCTACTTATCTATGTATCTATATCTATCTATCTAACTACTTATCTATTTATCTATTTACTTATCTATTTATCCATATATCTATCGACTTATCTCTCTACTTATCTATATATATATATTTATCTGTCAACTTATCTATTTATATATCTCTATCTACTTATCTATCTATCTGTTTATCTACCTAACTATCTACCTATTTATCTATCTGTACATCTAAATATCTACCAATCTATTATCCTAATCAATCTATTTATCTATCTATCTACCTGCTTTTTTACCTGTCTATATATCTACCTACTATCTATGTCTATATCAGTCTCTCTACCTAGCTATCTATCTCTATATTAGTCTCTCTATCTACCTATCTATTAACCACTACCTATCTATTTTTCTATCAATAAATCTATCTATCTACCTACCTACCTATTCTATCTCTATATTTATCTTCCTATATATCTATTTCCCTCTTATTTTTTTGTATATCTATATATATCTTTCTCTACCTATTTATCTATCTATATACGAACATACATATCTACCTATCTATTCACTCTCATTGTATATAGATTTCTATTTCTCTATCTACCTGTCATATCTCCCTGTCATCACACTCTATCTATCAAGAGAGATAAAGATATAGAAAGATAGATGTAGGTAGTTAGGTTAATATACAGATAGAGATATAGATAGATAAAAGATAAAACTCAGTAAAGAGTGCATTGTTTACAAAGACAAAAATAAAGAAATTATAAAATATATAATGAAATACATAAATAAATAAGCATATAAAACTATCTGCATTACAAAAAAGTAAGAAAATGAAAATATCACAAAGAAACTTCAAATTTCTTTTTAAATCAAAAGAAATTTTGCCATTGTTCATTCACTGGGTTTTCGCAATTTTTCGTACCCAGTGACTGAACACCCCTCTACCTGAAAATCTACGGATTCTGCATTGACTGAAACAATTTAAATCCATAGCCTAAATATGCATACTTAATTTTTCTTTCGTACAGTTAAAAAATAAAATTTATTGATAAAAATAATATGTATCAAAATAATTGCTAGCACGAAACCAGCCTTATTATTTTGAAAGAGAGAAAGAACGATTCACGGCAGTCAAAATTTTAAATTTTTTCCAGGAAAAAAAATACGTATCCAAAGTAACCAATCAGGTGTCAGATAGCTTAGAATATCAATAAAGAACGCTTTTATTGTGAATTTATTCAGAAAAAAATTTTTGGAAGCTTATTTTTTCTAAAAAAATGACGCGCTGTTCATTCACTGGGAGGTGTTCACTCACTGGTCGATCTACTCTACTATTTTATTTGTTCGTTTATTTATTTTTATGCATGCATTTCTTTCAAAAAGCAAATATTTTTATTTCTATAAACTAGCTTAAAATGTTGGTTTTGTTTGACATAATTTAGTCTCAGCTTATTTAGAGAATATTGATTAGATATTAGAAAGTCGATGTTGATATAAGGGAAAGTAGGCTCAATGTAGTCAACGTTAATTTAAGGAATTGCTTAAGACAATATGAGCAGAATTACAAGTGTTATTAATAATAAATTATAGTGTATGTTTATCAAAAAGTTTATACACACCCTTTTCCACAAAGCGAAATTTTGACCTATGCGATGGTCTTGGAACGCATCTTTCACGTAAGCTGAGATTCCACTCGAAAGCTTTTTAAAGGATTTTAAAGAATGAAGGAATTACTTTATTTTGCACACCAGAAAAAATACAATTACCTCAACGTCCGACTTCATAACTTGCGTGTTTTCGGTTATTGTGGAGGTGTGAAGTTGTAATTTGTTTTTGATTTCTTGCAGGTTAGATTTTTCAATCTGAAAGAAAATAAAGGAAAGTTATTAAAATGTCTAGTGTTATTGTAATTATATACATAGATAAGATAAATAAAAACATACCTCTTTAATTGTGTTGCAAAATTTTATTACTTCTGTTGAAATATTTTCATTTACTTGGCCCAAAGATTCTTTAATATCTCTGATCTGAAAGTAAAAATAGTTTATAGCTATACCAATCCTAGACCGTACATAATGAAAGTAAAAATCAATAAAAATAAGTAAGAATTGATTCATTATAAAGAAATAAATAACTTTGTGTGGAAAATAAAAGAAAAACATGTCAAAATGCAAATTTGTAATAGGGGAATGTGGGCCAAAGTGAAATAGTGGGACAAAGTAAAATGTAACATTTTCTCTGCTTTTAGCGCCACTCACCTCATAATATTTTAACTATGTAGTAACATATATTGTATATTCCAGTCAAGAAAAAATTACCTCTGAAAATCAAAGCATAAGCATATGATGACAGGGTTCGTACTCAATTTCAGAAATAAAATGAAGGAGTTTTGAAGGAGTAAAATGAGATTTTGAAGGAGTACTAACGAGCTGTCTTTAACCGATGTAACACTTTTCTCAATATATTTGATCCCTTCACCCTTTTCTACAAAGTGACACATGTCATTTTTTATAAACATATTGTTATAATAACAGTGTGATGTCACTTTTTGCTACCCTTTCTCTTCCCTTTGTCACAATTTCATGAACATGGCCTCCCCTCAAGGCATGACATTACTTGTGGATCACCCTTTTTACAATATCATAACTACGATTTACTAAACAATTTTTTTTTCAACACAATCACTTAACATAGTACACCTACTCAAGTATTTTTAAATGGTTAAAATATAATTAGACAAACTGACTTTTGCTGCTGAGAGTATGATGGAGGAAAAAACAATTATCATAAAACTTGAAAAAATAGCCAAGCACCATTTAAGCATGTTTTACTTTACCTATGAAATGTCTTAGTCCTCTAATAATATTTTCACCTTCAACTTTTATGACTTCTATGATCAATTTGTAAATCACATCTTTATGAAAAAAATAAAAATACGAAATTACTACATTGAAAGCACCCTTATACCTTCACGCTTGTGACGAAGTTAGTTGTCGATCAAAGTGTTATAAGTTACTATCATGGAGGAAGATTACGTAGTCTTGAACTAAAAAAGAAGGAGTTTTGAGGGAGTTAAAACCAAAATGAAGGAGTTTGAAGGGCCCTTCAAAAAAATTTCGTAAATGAAGGAGTATTGGAGGAGTTTTGAAGGAGCGTACGAACCCTGGATAATACAAGCAATTTTCAAAAATTGATACTCAAATTGTAATATTTCGTTGTAAGTCAAAAATTATTTTGATACTATCAAATGATAAAGTTATTGTTATTAACATTTTAAATATTAATTAGGAGCTTTTAACATTCAGTACAGTACTTATTTAGTAAATATTTAGCTTATTTGCATTTTTAATATTTTAAATATAAGCGCATGCGGAGCAAAATGAAATAGTTCATTTTGTTTACTCATTCAGTCATTTAATAAATTGCTCACATATTCATCTATTAACTAATTTATTTACATTCCTTCATTTAATAATTCTCTTATTAATTCATTCAAAATACTTTATTCCCTCATTTATTTTTACTCATGTATTGTTTCATCATCTTTTCATTTATTCAATTATTCTTTTATTTATTCAGTCATTTAACAAGAAAATATTTTTCACAATCGAATAGCACATATTTCATTTTTCAGTTTGCCCCATGGGAAAAAAAATTATATTAATTTGAATTTTTGGCATCTTGAATTCAAATTATGTTTTTCGCAATCACAAGTGTGTGTGTTTGTGTAGGCGCATGTGTGTGGGTGTGTGTTTGTGTAGGCGCATGTGTGTGGGTGTGTGTGTATGTATGCATGTGTGTGTGTGCGTGTTATGTATGCAGTGCTGTGTGTGTAGGAGTGTGTGTTTGTGTCTGTGCGCATGCATGAGTGTGTGTGTAGGATATGGACGCAACCTGGAGACTGTTTTCGCTAGAGGAGCAGCATCCTGAGGCCGGTTGACGCGACGGTGGTGCTGCTGGGAAAATAAAATGATAGGAATTCAAAAACAGTCAAATGAGAACAATAAGCAATCGTGATTGCTCAAAAAAAAAGTCAAAATTTTCCACTTTTTTTAGAAGGAACAATTTCACAACCAAAAATAAAAATTATGTTTCAATGCAAGTTTAATGTAAAATACAACATTGTAGTAACTTTCAAAACAAATTTCAAATTGGTTCATTTTAAAAAAGCTCAGTCAGCTTAATTATATCACTTTGCCCCACATTCCTCTATATGTTCTGGGGTACCTCTTTTTCAATGAAAATGAAGTGAGTTTATATTACGGATGAAAAGACATCCGAAAAAAGCAGCAAGATGGAATAATAAAGTTAAAAAAGTACTAGAATGGGATTAACCAAACCATTAAGAAAACCTTTTAAAAATAATATCTAATTCCAATCTAATTCCTTCCTGCTTCGATTTTATGCCCGTGAAAACGCTTCGGAAAATTATCTTGTGGTTTTACTGCTGAAGATATAGAAAGGAGGGGAAAAATTACGGATCAATTTCATGGAAAGGACTTTTAAGCATCTCACTAAAAGTCCCGACATATGTTTATATCGAGAATGTGGTGTAAGAAAACTTGCTTTGGATGTTACTAAGCAAATTATCCAAAACTTTTGTTACTTTTCATAATGAGCTGTGGTGGTCTAATTGGTGAAAGATTCAATGTCAGCTCTTTGAAGATCCTCTGCACACATTGTTGGTGACTGATATATGTAAAATCTGCTGTGATCACAACAGGGTGGCGACAGGAACTGTGAAAAAAAGTTCCCTGACTTTTCCCTGATTTCCCTGATTAAGTGCACCAAATTTCCCTGATTTACGTTACCAATGATAATGGTTTTCTTTCTTTGCTCGACTTGAAATCCATCCTATGTTTGTATAAAATGCAGTATTTTAAACGTTTTAAGTTGGGTAAAGTTGTTGAACTAAAAATATATTTTAAAAAGATGCTAAGACAGGAACTGTGAAAAAAAGTTCCCTGACTTTTCCCTGATTTCCCTGATTAAGTGCACCAAATTTCCCTGATTTACGTTACCAATGATAATGGTTTTCTTTCTTTGCTCTACTTGAAATCCATCCTATGTTTGTATAAAATGCAGTATTTTAAACGTTTTAAGTTGGGTAAAGTTGTTGAACTAAAAATATATTTTAAAAAGATGCTACTTTTTTAATAAAATGGTTTAAAAAAAAATTAAGTCAATTTTTTGGGGGAACCCCCCCCCCCCCTACAAAACAGTATATTAAATTTTTCTACATGGAAAGATTATAGAAAATTTTAAAAAAGAAAATACTTTACTTCCAGAAACAACTTAGCATAAGAATTTTAAGAAACTTTTAAAATTACTCTTAAAAACATATGTGTATTTATGACAGAACTAAAAAGTAATTGAAATAATTTTGAACTAAGTTTTCAAACAGTATAATAATTGTTGCAAGAATAACAGGTAAGAGTGAAAGAATAGAAGTAATGTAGTTATTCTTATATAACTAATTGAAATAATTTATGCAAAATAGATGAAACCATTTGACATCCATTCATAGGGAACTTTACTCTAATCAAGAAAATAGGTTTTAATGAATGAATACAGCATTTTAACAATAAAAAATTAAAGATATTTACTTTAGTACACAAGTTAACTCTATTTCAAATGATTTCAGAATGTAACAAAAAAAAATTCTTAGATTGCTTTTGTAGCAAACAAATTTGAAATGCAAGGAAAAAAGAAAGCAATTAGTACTTTCAAAATATATAAAAGAGGAATACAACTTGGTTATAAAATTAAAGAATCACTTAAGTCTGAAGAAAAGAAAACCTTTATAATCTGCTGTGACAACAAATAGTAAAACAGCAAAAAACAAAGTTTTTTTAATTGAAAGTTCAATTTTAGCAATTAAATTAAAAATGCGAAGTAGTAACAACTTTTAAGCTTTTATAGTATTAATTCAAAAACCAAAGATTTCTTCTTGAAATAATGATTACAGTATGTTAATTACTTCGAGACAATGAAATAAAGGCAAAGGAGCTAAGGCATTAATGAAGGCTTCCTCTTTGCCTGTATGGTTTTTTATTTTACGTAGTATTGAAAGTGTAAAAGGAAATTTCAAGCTAGGTAAAATAAACAACCTAACAGACACAGAAGCAATCATAGGTAGTTCATCCTATGGTTAATAAGTTAAGATTCAATACTTTGACGTTGAGGAAAAAAGATGCACGAATATGCGGCAGTGTATAATCGCATCACATTAATTTTTTTTTTTTTTTTGAACAGATAATTGGCGGAAAATGCGTAGGGAATTAAAGTACTTAATTTTGAAGAAAAATTTTTTTTCTTCATAAAATCAATTTTTCCTGATTTTTTGTTATTTTTTCAAAATTCCCTGATATTTCCCTGATTAATAAAGTTCCCTGACTTTTCCCTGATCTCCTTGATTTCCCTGATCTGTCGCCACCCTGTCACAAAGTCTTACAAACTTTTTTTCATCATATTCGACTACCCTTTGTCACAAAATCTTACATTTCACCTTACCCCCTCCTCTCCCTTTGTCAAATGTCATGCTATATTACATAAGCACATTGTTAACAAAAAATGCAGTGTCCCACTTGTCGCAAACTTAATTTACAAAGCCCATCCCACCTCTAAGCGTGACATCATTTGTTGATGACCCCTTCCATGAGTATCAAACGTAGGTAGGTGGAAAATTTCTCAATTACAGCATGCAGCGATAGTTTTGTTGCATCTGCTTTTCATTGGGGAAGACAACAAAGGATTTTACCACTTTCGTTTACCAACACTCGGTAGCTCATGATCATTTGACCTTCTTGGATTAGAAACCATACGTTTTTTTCCAGCAGTATGGACAACAGCTTTGATGATTTCTCATGATTTTTTTTTTTTAAATAGTGGAATTCGTTGCTCAAAAAACCCTGGAATTCTAAGGTTACCCAGGAAAAACTTCACTCTTGTATGAATTACTTTTACTTACACAGTTTACAATATCATACAGTCAGCCATTAATCAATACAATAAGTTTAAATTACCAATGTGTTTGAAACACTTACTTTATTTGAGTCTATTACACTAGATAATTCAGATCTAGATTTTGTATTACTCTCACAAGTATCGTTTACTGTCTGTAGTATTTCCTCTACTGGACTGCAAAAAAAAAGAGAAAAATTATATTTAGTATGTAGATTAAACTATATCCTGAATTGTCATGAAACATTGCTATTTATTACATTTAACTAAATAATAACTAATGCAAACTTCTAACATGCAATTAAAAACTCTGCAGTAAAGCAGGTGGTTATGAAAAATTGAGAGTAATAGCCGGTGTTTCCTCAGGTCTTACACACTTGAGCCGTGTTCACAGGAGACTTTTGTCGCTTGCTTTTCTCTGCTCCAGCTCAAAAAAAAAAAAGATGGAGAATTCACCGTTTACATGCGAAAAGAGCTTGAACCCTGAAATCCAAGAAAGTGGTTTTTATCCAGCCTCCTTAGCGGCTATATCCAGCTAGTAAACGAACTCGTTTTGCTAGATACATTCGGGTTAAACCTCTGCATTTACTCCAGTCGAAAGCAGGAGGAAGAAAGATCCACATTTACCCGGGAAAGTTAAAAGCATTTCGGTTTTTCTTCAGGTTAGAAAAGATCTATGTGAACGGGGCTTTTGTGTCAGATTTTAGAGCAGATAAATGTTCTTTTGTATCAGTTTTTAAATAGCTGTAGGATCTAACAGAAGATAAGTTTCGGTTAGGTTTTAAAACATTAATGATATCAAAATTTATTTTGCACAAATGAGAAATTTGAGAAGATTCTCATCTAGCAGCAGGAGCAGGTATTGCCATTAAGGAAGAAGCAGAGCTCTCACTTACTGCATTTTTTTTACTGGACTAGAATGTAGTTGCTGGTAAATGTTTCAGGAAATATGGCCTATTCGTTTCGCAAAACCATGATATAGGGTACAAAATCTGGATTAATATTTGCAAGTAAATTTTGGGCACTTTAATCTTGAGCAAGTGATAATTTAATCCCAAACAGCTTGAATGAAACAAATATGCAAGCAAATGATAATCAGGCACTGCCTCTTTAAATCCATATATCACTTCTTTTAATCCAAATGTTACAAGCATCTGCAATTGAACCTTTTCTGAACTAAATCAAGAGCAATGAGTATTATTTTCAAAAAGTATTAAATGGAGTTCACATTTCTTAGTTTACGTACATAAATGTCATGAAGAAATTTTTAGAGTTATTAAAAGTATTTTTTTAGTTTCTGCCAGTTTTCACTGGATATAACCAGTATCTACCGGCAAAATGTCAACCCTGTTTCTAAAGTTGCAATAATACTATTTTAAATGAACGCAAAATGCTGCTCTGTGTAAATAACATAATTCAGAATCTTTTTAATAGCACATGCATGATAATTATTAGGACTAGTGGCACAAAAGAAAAAAACATTAATTTGAACATTCATCTCATTATTAAAAATAGAATGAATTATATGATATTTCCAGTGAGTTACAAAGTAAGAAAATAAAAGTTACTTCTTAGTAGCTTTCAATGCTGTGGCAGAGCTTCTTAAACTAACATTAACTTCTTCAATCTGAAATTTTAAAAAGATACACCAATTTTAGTTGTATTTTTAGTATTTGGCGACAATATTTTTGACGAAAATTAGTAAGACAGTTTTAAAAAGGGGAGCATTATCCAAGGTATTTCAAAACGATTACTGCAAATTTGGTAACATTTCAAATTGTGCCAAAAACCCACAATATTTGAAATTTCTCAAAATAACAAAAGCTAGTAGCCATATAAAGATAGTTTGACACAATATTCAAAAAAAAAAAAAAAAAAAACTGATAAATTTTTTTAAACAAGTAAAGTTTAATTCTATATTTTGGAAGTTCTTCAAATTTGTATGCCCTTAAATGTTGTGCTTTTGTTTCTAAAAGAATACTATTTTGTTTTTTTACTATTTTATTTATACTTATTGCTATTTTACTTTTATGGGTAAGGAAGAAACTTTATTTTTAATCACTTCAAAGCGGTGCATTTTGAGTTCTTCCATTTAAAACAGATAACAAATGACAGTAGCGATTGTTTCTCATAATTATTACTGACCCAGGTAACGCGGGGTATCTTTGCTAGTTTTAAATAATACAAGTAAGAAATACATTTTTAATAAATTGGTTCATAAAGGCTGTATCTTGATTTTGACAGATAAGATTTTATTCATTAATTAACTCTCCTGGCAGAAAGCATAAGTATAGTCTGGCTGGTATATGGAGTTAAACCTTGAGTCGACATGGTCCTGCTGCTTAAGAGGGTAAAATTATGTACTAGATTTAACACATTTGACCACACATTCCATTTTTATTTCCCTGAAAATTTTGAAGAAAGTTTAATGTGACTAACTAACATAAATGGATTCCATAAAAGACCAAACAGCTTGCCAAATGCAGATTGATTTCTATTTCAGTTGAAATCTGGAACTGCCTGTTTCAGCATAAATATTTGTTTACATTTTAAAGTTACTAAAAATTACTACAAAAAAGACATAATGAAGGGCAAATACCTTTGAAGCATCCTCTTTTGTTTTCCTAATACTTTTACGAATGATTTCAAAAGCTTTCTCCACATCCTAATAAATATAAAATAAAAATTTGGTTTGTACTGTCACTATTTTACTTATTTGGAAATTAATTAAGGCTAAATAAAATAAGTGTATAAAGATGAGATATTTTCAATAAAACATATGCATGCAATGATCAAAATTACTTTGCACCATTCATTACTAAATACATAAATAATAAGTTTAATAGAAAGTTTCTCAAAAGATTAAATTGCAAAACTTTTTAAATAAGCAGATTTTAAGCTAATCCTTTAAAATAAAGTCTGTAAAAGCTTTTCTTAAAAACCCTCAAAGTTTCATTTAAAAAAAAATGCCACTAACGGATCAAGAACAATAAGAAAAAATAAGTGGGATGACAAAAATTTGTACAAGCTAGGTCTAGTTTTATGGATTTCAAAGGTAGAATTTATTGCACAAAAAAGAAAATTTGAATTTTGACACCTGGAATTAAAATTATGTTTTTTTGCAATCATGAGTGTGTGTGCAGAGTTCACACTCAAATTCATAAATAAATTGAAGGAGTTTTGAAGGAGTAAAATGAGATTTTGAAGGAGCATTAATGGGCTGTCCTTAAATGATGTCACACTTTTATTCATCATATTTGACCCCTTTGTCACAACATGTTACACCTCACCTTATTACTCCTCTTGTCACATGTCATATTTTTTTATAAACATATTGTTATAACTGGATGATGTCACTTTTTGTCACCCTCTCTCTTCCCCTTGTCACAATTTCATGAGCTCGTTTCCACCTCAAGGCATGACATCACTTGTGAATGTGGCTGACCCTTTTTACAATATCATAACTGCGATTTACTAAACAATTATTTTTGCAACACAATACTCATATATATATATAACAGCCAATGATCGAGAAACCCGCGTGTTTCAACAATGAAACTCGTACCACGGCATGATAATTTGATAATATATTTTGGTAATATTTAACATGCAGGGAAAGGCTCTATTGTGACAAGGCTAAACTTGATCTGGCAACTTAACTATATTACTGGTAAGACTGTGTCATTTCAGGAGAATGAAGAAACAAAAAAAGTCAACAATGAACGCTACCTGCTGGAGTTCACACATTTATTCACGTTAAATTTTATTACTTTTAAGTAAATTATGATCTAAAATTAGCTGCACCAATGTGTAATTATTTTTTTTAGATTTATGAACTTCTAAAGCTAATGATTCTATTTTAATTAAATGATTAATTCATAATAGAAAATGTGTTAGAATAATATACTAATATTATTACACCATAACAATAAATTTATGTATGTACTAGCATTCCCGTACCCGGCATTGCTCGGGTAATGGAATTAGCAGGGGTTAACAGTGCTTGGTGCATCTAGTTTTGAAAATCCCCTATAATAATTACTTATTACCTATAACTTTTTCAAATTTTGGGAAGATTCCGAGACCCCTGGACTCCTTATATATATATGCCCTTGTCCTTAACCGATCTTTAACTGTTATTAACGATCCTTTTAAAGTATTGATTATCTTTGCAAACACAGGTCATCCACATTTTATTGTTATACCTATGTTTAAGATAGAACTTCTTTGTATACAACATTTTTAGTTTTTTTTTCTGGTGCTAAAATTATTAAACTGCTTGATGAACTGGCTTTGAAGCAAGCTACATAACATTGGTCGTGTGAAAAAAAGTCTTCTCTTAAATCGATCCCTGCTACTTTTAATGTCTGTCCTTGTGACTTATTAATGGTTATTGCAAAGCAAACTTTAACAGGAAACTGCACTCTTCTAAATTCAAAAGGATAGTCCGCCTATGATGATGTTCTTAAAAACTTCGTTTCTAGTTTTGAAAAAATAAAAGCAAAAGACAGAAACATTATGATTTGACTTGAGAAAAGCCTCGAAGAATCACGTGAGAAACAAAAACAATATCAAATTTATAGTTCGCTATCGACCAAAAGTTGAGATGAAGTACTGAATAATGATTTGAATGGAGGAAAGCCTTCGAAAATAAGGGATTTGAATTTCAATGACAGGTTTTTAATTTCGCAGAAATTAAGGGGTTTTAATTAATTTCTCCCGAACTAATTGAGATTTCGAAAAATCCTTTCTTAGTGGTTACTTTTGTAATCATGCGGACATGCCTGCCAAATTTCAAGTCTGAAGCTTCAGCGGTTTTGGCTGTGCGTTGATATATATATATATATATATATATATATATATATATGTGTATATATATATATATATATATATATATATATATATATGTTATCTCAGGATTTCTTCCGGCGTCCCGGATTTTTTACAAAAAAGTGGACAAAATAGCTACCCTGTATAAATGCCCAAAATTTTTTGCAAAAGGACATCACAGCAGGCAAGAAAGGTTTGCTATCATTTAAACTGAGTCGAGCTGGTATTGGCAGGAAACAGGTAGTAAAGGTGCGTAAAATTGCTGCAAACACAAAGCAGCATAGACTTATTCCATGTCACGTGACCTGGTAGTCCCCATCCAATCGTCTCTAATAATGAAGACATTTTAGAGAGCTTTGAAACTAACCTATGCAAATTTTCCGCTTCCAAGATACAAATCATGAGGATCTAAGATACCTTAAAAAGAGAGAAAAAAAAAGTGAGCTTCAAAATGGCCTCCAATGGAGGAACCGCGCTAAACACTGCAATTTGTTTTACAAAGCTGATGGCCATTTTGAAGCCCTCTCCCCCCCCCCTTTTTTTATTGATCCTATATTCTCAGAATTTGGCTCTAGGAAGCTGAAAATTTATATGGTTTAGTTTCAAAGGTATGTTTGCACCACTATATAATTTCGTTTAAATCGTAGCTGAGGAGATCTTAAAGGTCACTCTGAGGATTGATGGATATTGGGTTCAATGCCTCATGACATTCAGACCTATTGAATAAGTGAGAAGTATAATAAATGTGCATGCCCAAAAGTCCACTGGCATTTATCACTTGTACCTAAGTGACTAAAAATTTTCCTTCCCTTCATCTTCATGTCTAAATTGTGGAGGTGGAGATACCTCTAACACCATTTCTTTATTGTTAATTCAGTTATGAGCCATTCCATTTCAGATCAGGCAGGGTCTGTCACATGACCATCACCGATTTTTTTGAAAAAAATACAGTAGTTACAACTAAGGGACATATGAAATATCCCAAAAGGATTTTGCAAGAAAAAATTTTTTTCTTCAGTTACAGCCTATTAAAATTCTGTACAAAATCCGCCATTTTGGAAAAAAACCCGGCAAAACACTCCATTTCAAATGGACATTTATTTCAAAAGTATTTAACCTATTTGAATAATTCTTTTTTCTAAAAATAAATAAGGACCCATATATCCTCTAGACATCGTTTTTGAAAGTTTAGTTAGGTTTTTTGATAAAGAAAAAAAATCATATTTGTCGCGAAAAAACTGCATTTTTATCGATTTTATGATTTTTTTTTCTCCATGAAAAAAAGGTTTTTTTACTAAACGGAGATGGCAGTCTAAAGCCCTTATATGATAGTTTCATAACATATTTTAATATAATCCTTGGATGCATACAGCCTCGGAAATAAAATTTGAAATTTTGAAAATTTTCAAAAATTAGTGATTTTTGAAGTGATTTTACTCAAAAAACCCATTTTTTAAAAATCTAAAAATTGGCTCATTTGAACCCCATATAATGCTTAACAAGTGGGTAGACACCGCATCCCGTATTTTTTCCCATAAAATGTTTTATGATTTTTTGAAAGTGACCTTATCGCCCATGGCATGCATGTAAAATAAAAAATTCTAATAATTTCAGTAACTGAAATTCTGGTTATATTAATGCCTAATAACTACAATAAAGGTGCCCTGTATCAGGAACAACTAAAATCTTACTAACTTTTAATAATGTAGCAGTATCAAACCGCTTCTGATGACCCAGTCAATTCGTCTTTTTGTACTTTGTTAAATGAATATATTTTTCTGCTGATTAGCGCCTAATTGTTATGGGAGCTGAGATCCCATACTTCCTTATTTGTTTCACTCAAAGTTTTGTATTTTTGACCGAATTCAGGCCACTTAAGCATTAAAATGTTCTGAAGACTACAGGGATCCTGACCTTCTTTTGTTAGAAATTGGATCCCTGGCTATAATAGCTACCTTTGGTGAGATCTGTTTGGTTACCTCAAATTACAACCATGTTCAATTAATTATTTCTCTCATAAAACAGTGGGCTTTTTAAATTCTTAAACTACAAGTGAGTTTTGCGGTATGAATTTAGTATACATATTCTTACGTATAAAAGTAATCATACGAGGTAGGATCCAAAAATTATGTGACAACATTCGCCAATGTCAACCAAAGCACGAAATTAAAGTTAATCGTTTTAAATGCATTGTATTGTTCTTCCCTTTGATGGTTTCCCCTGTCGCGTAATTGAGTTGAAGAGAAAGAGAATTGAAAGAGAAAAAATATGACTCGTTGCTGTATATGAAAGTAACGGTGAATGCATAGCTTTGGAGACAAAATAAACTAATATTTATAAAAAAAAATATAGATTTTTACTGTTTCTGATAAAGTACATCATTATCGTAACTATTAATAATTAATATAATCACCAAAGGCTCTTCTATTTAAAGGCTACACACAGTCTTACAAAAAGACGAATTGACTAGGTCATCAACAGCGGTTTGTTACTAATATATTATTAAAAGTTAGTAAGATTTTAGTTGTTCCTGATAAAGGGCACCTTTATTGTAGTTATTAGGCATTAATATAACCAGAATTTCAGCTACTGAAATTATTAGAAATTTTTATTTTACATGCATGCCATGGGCGATAAGGTCACTTTCAAAAAATCATAAAACATTTTATGGGAAAAAATACGGGATGCGGTGTCTACCCACTTGTTAAGCATTATATGGGGTTCAAATGAGCCAATTTTTAGATTTTTAAAAAATGGGTTTTTTGAGTAAAATCACTTCAAAAATCGCTAATTTTTGAAAATTTTCAAAATTTCAAATTTTATTCTCGAGTCTGTATGCATCCAAGGATTATAATAAAATATGTTATGAAACTATCATATTAGGGCTTTAGACTGCCATCTCCGTTTAGTAAAAAAAACTTTTTTTTCATGGAGAAAAAAAATCATAAAATCGGTAAAAATGCAGTTTTTTTCGCAACAAAAATGATTTTTTTTCTTTATCAAAAAACCTAACTAAACTTTCAAAAACGATGTCTAGAGGATATATGGGTCCTTATTTGTTTTTAGAAAAAAGAATTATTCAAATAGGTTAAACACTTTTGAAATAATGTCCATTTGAAATGGAGTGTTTTGCCAGTTTTTTCCAAAATGGCGGATTTTGTTCAGAATTTTAATAGGCAGTAACTGAAGAAAAAAAATTTTTCTTGCAAAATCCTTTTGGGATATTTCATATGTCCCTTAGTTGTAACTACTGTATTTTTTTCAAAAAAATCGGTGATGGTCATATGACACTTTTCATACCTGCCTGCCTGATTTGAAATGGAATGACTCTTATGGTTGTTCTTGGGGGTAATGATATATGGCAATTACAAATTTAAAAAAAAACTTTTTTTGGGTCTAATTTACATCAGTTTCCCACTCTATCATGATTATAGTACTACTACAAATACTTCTACTGGGGTTGTTTGTCCCCCCTCCCCTCCTTAAAAAACCAGGAAAAAGACGCCCCTGACAAAATATCCCTTGGTTCACTGCTTTAGATAATTAAAAAATTCTACACTTAAAATGAATAACTTAGCAATTACAAATAAATATATTGATTCTTCTTTTTGAAGGAACATTTTTACACATTCAGTTGTAAATAAAATATAAAATATTGACTAATTTTTTTTTAAACTTTTTTTAGTAGTCTATTTTCTTAAAAGAGCTGGGCTAAAATTGAGGATATGAAAAAAAGAGTGGATCATAAATGCCACATCGGCAGAAAGACTTTTTAACTTTAAGAAAAACTTTCAAACACATAAACGCTGAGGTGTTTCTTTGAGCAGGGTTCGTACGCCCTTGAAAAACCTTGAAAAGTGCTTGAAAAAAAAAGTTCATTTTCAAGTGCTTGAAAACCTTGAAAAAGTTTTAAAACCTTGAAAAAGTTTCTTAGTGCTTAAATTCTCTCAAAAATCAACGAATTGTGCTTAGAAGTTTTAAAAAAGTATTTCACCAATGCAATTTTCTGAACATGTGTTCAGTATGCAACATCGCGAAAAATTGCTTCCGTGTTTGGGATTTCAATCCTTTTGCATCTTGTAAATATTTTGATGTTTTTTACAACCGAAAGATATTTTGACATATGGTACCTTAGATTAGTTTATTTTTTGTTTAATTTCATTAATTAACAAAGAAATTAATTTGGAAACCATGACAACATTGACCTTACTCGGGTTTCGCGGAAAATTGCTCTTGTGTTTGAAATTTCAATCTTTTTGCATCCTGCAAATATTTAAATATTTTGGCTAATCAAATGTTAGTTTCGCATATGCTACCTTAGATTAGTATATTTTTTGTTTAATTTTAATAAAAAACAAATAAATTTATTTCATGGGAAACATGCCACGTCGAACGAACTCAGACTTTGCGAAAAATTGCTTCTCGTGTATGAAATTTCAATCTTTTTGCATCTTGCAAATATTTAAATATATTCACTAATCGGATGTTATTTTCATATTTGCTACCGTCGATTAGCATATTTTATGTTTAATTTCAGTAAAATATAAGTTTATTTTATGGGAAACATGACAACATTAAACTTAATTCGCGAAAATTTGCTTCCCTTGTTTGAGATTTCAATCCTTTTGCATTTTGTAAATATTTTTATATTTTTGGCAGTTAGTAGTTATTTTGACACTGCTACATCAGATTAGTTATTAAAATAAAAAATAAAATAAGCTAAAGAGTTCAAGAATTTATTACCTTGGTCTTGTTTAATTATTTGCTAATTTATTTTTGCAATTTTGAATGATTATCTTTACCTAATTTTTGGTCATAGCAGATTTTTTTTTAAAAAATTTAAATTTCAGCAGTTGAGCACCTAACAAATTAACTTAAAGTTTGTATTTTAAATATAAAGTTGATTTATATAATTTTATTTATAAGTACATCATTTTTTTATGTCTGCTAAAATAAATAAGGTGTATAACAGGGGTGGTTGTGTTATGATTATTCACTTGAAATCCAGTAGTGTTCGTTTTTATGCTTTTACCTTCCTATATCTCCAATTTTCCCCTTTTCCTCAAATGTTCAAAATTACTACTTTATTAAGGTTGTGGGTACTTGGAGCTTACCGAAAGAGGCTTTAATCAGCAAAGGGGTAGATAGCTTAAGGAGGGTCATTCATCTTCATTTGGATCTAATAAATTGACCAGTACAAGCCTAGCTAGGCCCAGTGCCTGTTGCTGGTTATCAACAGGCACTGGGCGTGGTATTTCTATGCAAAATATTTTGACTTAATAAACTATTTTATGAATTGTATGCATAGCAAAAGTTGTTGTTGTACATATGTATATTCAAATAATAGGGGTCTTAGTTTTAAAAATTATTTCCCCCCCCCCCTCGCCCCATTTTGCTCTTTGAAACTTTCAGGTAATTTTTTATGAACTCACAAATCACCTGAATATTATTGCCTTTCTAAATTTAAATTCTAATTTCAACAATAACCCATTTTTTCCCAAAATAAAACTACTTTTGTCATAATATATGTCAACTTCTTGTGAATCTTTTCAATTTCGAAATATGGCTCTATAAATCTGAACTTGCACATTTATTGTCTATTGCAAGTTAATCAATGAAAGCTGAATAGGCTCAAGTTTGCATTCAGAGTATTTATCACTGCTTAAGCTGCTTTTGTATATTTTGAGGTGTAGAGACTGAACTGTGGACTTTCATAAACTTTTCTTACTTCCTAATTTTTAAATTTACTCGAGGACAGTTGAAATGCCTTATTGTCTGAACAGCTAATAAATACATACGAATAATTGATTTGCATACTTATAAATGATTTGCAAACCTAATATTTTTAGAACTTAATAGTGAAAACTGAAATAACTTTCTGGGTAGTGTTTTTGTCCTAGCCGCCCTTATATTATAATAAACCACTGTATAGATATTGGAAATAAATGTTGAATCCCAGGGGGGGGGAGTGACTTCAAAAACTCCTCTCTGGCAATGCCATTGAACTTGGGTATTTTAGTTTCTTCCCATAAAAGTTAAAAGCACTTATGAAAGGTTTTTTTTTTAAGTATTAATTTGCTGATTCTAGAAAATATACAAACCTCTGACTGCGGCAACCTTTGAAAAACCTCAAAATTAAACCTCTGGGTATCTGCTTCTTTTTATGACCAAACTTTTCAAACATTTTCAGAAAAACTTTCAACGCAGTAGATCTTTCATCAAAGCGTCTCTCGTTGTAGAAAAAGCAATTTTGCTTTCCTATACTTTTTTGTATTATTGCCTTATTTCTATGTGTTTGTAGTAAATGAAATCTGCATACAATATTTTTAGTACAAATTTATGATATTGCCTTGAAAACAAAATTTTTTACCTTGAAAAGTACTTGAAAAGTGCTTGAATTTTTTTCTGCCTAAAGGGTATGAACCCTGTTGAGAAATTACTGTAACGAAATTGTTGCTACTTTTTCGTTCTCTCTTTTTCATTCCACTAAATGCTTCTTAATGTATTCTTTTCTGTTTTTTAATTGTTACAAAACTGATGATTCCTAATTTTGTAATGCAAAAAATCTTTCACAATACTTTTGAGAATTCCAGTTTGTCCCGTTGTTTGAAAACAGCGATCATACCCTTCAGTGCCCTACGAGTGCTTAGAACCAAAATGTTGCAAAAACCTTCAATGATGTTCCCCAAAATAGGCTTATTAACTAAAAGAATTTATAAAATATGCCAATCTAAGGTAGCATATGTGAAAATAACATAAGATTGCCCAAAATATTAAAATATTTAGATGACGCAAAAATATTGAAATCTTAAACCTGAGAAGCAATTTTCCGCCAAGTCTGAACAGGGTTCATACTCTATTTGGATGAAAAAATTCCATGACTTTTCCAAGACTTTTTCATGACTTCAATGAAAATTTTCATGACCTCGTTACACGAAGAGAATAGCACTATTTAATTTCAAATTTGGTAATATTTGGAAATGAGTATTAGCAAAATATCCCACAGCCTCATTGAAGCACTTACTCGTTGTGGAAAAAATATAAGTGCACACTTAAAAAACTAAACTATTCTTATTTGTCTTTATCATATAAATTTAAGTCAAGTAAAAATGCAGTGAAGCAAATATGATGATGCTTAAATGTATGATTCTTTTTAAAAACAGGCAGAATGATATTGAATGGGACAAAGGTTGAATGAGTCATCTTTAAGTTTCAATAAATTTGCCTCAAAAGTTACCTTTTAGTGTCAACAGTGCCTTTAATCATCCACATAACTTGACAGTATTTTGGTTCTTTAAAGTAAAGCCACATAGTTTAGTTCTTTATGTATCCAAACCAGATCTTTTTTGAAAAACCCATTCAGTAATGAACCAATCTTCTGATTCAAAAGTATATTTGTTTTGTTTACTAATTTGCATTTTCAAATGCATATAAATTAATAGGTACAGAAATTTCAGAACATGATTAATTCCCGACATATTTTCCAAAACATTCAACAAATCAAGATAAACTCTGAAAAATTTAATAATTAAGTTCTTAAAATTGATGGAATCGAACTCATGTGCAACTGAATTGCTTTTTTTTGAGTGGGCGTGGCAAAACTAAGAATGTGAAATTTTGCTACGACAGATTATGATACATAAGAAGTGTTGAAAATAACAGAAAATTCAAAATAAATGACGTCCAGGCAGTAAAATCACATCGCAAAAAATGGCAAGCGGCTGCAACAGAAGTGAATGCAATGAGATTTCAAAACTCAGATTTGATTTTTGGATCGCTCAATTTTCCACTTTTAATAGCTTTTATGTGCTATATTGTTAAATCACTCAAGATTTCTAATGCTCCTTTAGTTACTGTTCCTTTCTCTTGGTCCAGGACATTTTTCCATGACTTGAAATAAATTTCCATGACTTTCAATGAAAATTTCAATTTTCCATGACTTTTCCAGGTCTGAAATTCTGTTATTTTTTTTCCATGACTTTCCAGGATTTCCATGACCCGTACGAACCCTGTCTGAATAAATTCAATGTTGCCATGGTTCCAAAAATAAATTTGTCCATTATTTACTGAAATTAAACTAAAAATAAGCTAATCTAAGGTAGCATATGAGGGAATAACTTCCGATTGTTAAATATATCAAAATATTTACAAGAAGCAAAAGGATTGAAATCTTAAACACAAGAAGCAATTTTTTGCAATACTGCACATTGAACACTTTTTTGCAATACTGCACATTGAACACATGTTCAAAAAATTGCACTGCTTGGATATTTTTGAAAATTTTTAAGCCCAATCCAATGATTTTCAAAAGAATTCCAACACTAAGAAACCTTTCAAACATTTTCAAGGTTTTAAAACTTTATTGAAGTTTTCAAGCACTTCTTAAGTCTGTTTAAGAGTGTACAAACCCTTGTACAATAGTAAACAAGTAATCTCACTTTTTTTTAAAAAACAAATGCTTGTACTTCTAAAAAACTGCCGAGTAGAAGACAAAAATACTTTCATGTAAGAATAAATTTCAACATACCTCTTCAAGATTACTTTGACTTGTGGAAATTTCAGATGTTTTTTCATGCATGATCTGTAATAATTCTTCATGTTCAGTGTGAAATAAATTTATGGATTCCTGTATTGAAGATAATAAACTTCTTTGAATTTTTGTGCGCTGGTCAGCAATGCTTTTCTGAATATCAATCTATTGAGAAAAAATAAGCTATATATTAATAAAGCAGAGTCGTAATTCAACATTTCTTGCAGGGAAAACAATAGGTTTGGAAAAATGAGAGTGAGTTAACATTTTGTTGATTAACTCTATGTGTTTGGCTAAAAAGCAGAAGATTTTTTGAAGTTTTGTAAAGTATTGTATTGTACATCAAGTCCTTAATGAGTTGAATAAAATATATCTTTATTTACAATTCAATGACATCATTAAAGTTTTAGTTTGAAATTAAATCACATTTTATGTTACTGTAAAACTTTTGGACCAAAGATTTTTTTTTCAAATTGTCATTATATTATTGTATTTATTAAAAAAAAACACATAAAAAATAAAATTTTAAATTTTTAACAAAAGATTTCACTACTAAGATAAAAAATACAGTTTATTTATAATAAATATCCCTTTCAATTATTTTGCATTTCAGTTAGCATAGATTGCAAAAAAATTATCAACATATATGATAGTTCTAACCATTATTTGACCTGAGCAAGATCTACCAAAATATTTATTTGAAAAATACACTAAAGCAATGTCTGTTTTATAATATGGAGGGAGAAAGTTTCAATGGTATTTTTTCCCTTTTGAATTGTAATTTCTGAATGGCAGCATATTCCAAAAATAAACAGTACTGCAGTTGAATACGAAATGTCAAAATTCACAATATGTTTGTATTAGTCGCTATGCCAAACAACCATGAATAAATGATACTGTGAAAAAAAGGAGAAATGTTTACCTACATTTAAAAAATATTACTACTAACTATTACTGCTAATATACACATGGTGATCTAATTACACTGAGCGGCAAAAAAAAAAAACCTTCAAAATGCTTCTGACATTTTGCCGGTTCATTCTTATGTAAAATGACCCCCTGAATCTGAATATGACCTCCATTTTCCAACTAAACGTACCATTTTTTAAAAAGAGGCCCCCAAGTTTTTTTCAATTTTCCTTAGTTTCAGAGCAATTTTTTTTTCTTTCAAAGATTAAAGGAGCTTTATATTAACTGCTAACATAGTTTTGGCCGGCAAGTGAGTTTCAAAGTTCAAGATCACAGTCACCGATAGCAAAAAGGGGGATTTGGGAGGGTACCCTCCAAAGTATTAGAACAATCATGAAAACGATCTTTTTATTCTGCTTTTTTAAAAAAAATTCGGTGCAGAATGAGAGTATAAGACTCGTTTCTATGACTCCCCTGTCCAAAAAAATTTTCACGATATAAAGAAAAAACTTTAAAAAAAAAAATATCACGTGAATGTCGCAAGTTGCATACGAGTTGAATTGCAGGTCTTCATTTAAAGACATTCTTCTGGCTGATTCTTATGTAAAATGACCTTGTTTACAAATACACTCACCTTTCCCCCCATCACACCCCCTTTTTAGAACCCCCTTCCCTCTGAATCAGAGCCTTTTTTTTTAATTTAGAGGGGAAAAAGAGCATTACAATAACCATAAACATTATTCTGAATGACTACAGATGTGCAAAGCTCAAAATCGTATGCATATGTAGCAAAAAGGAAAACTTGAGGTGCATTCCCCCCCCCCCCCAAACACACTAAGCAGCAAAAAACTCTCAAATGCTTCTGAGGCTATTCCGGCTTAGCCTTCAGCAAATTGACCACCTGAATCCAAATATAATCTCCGTTTTCCCCTACACATGCCAATTTTTGTAGAAAAGCTCCCTTTTTTAAAAAATTTTCTTTAATTTTAGATTTATTATTTTCCTTCGGGGGAGAAAGGAACATTATATTAACCTCTAACATTGTTTTGGAGGGCAAGAAAGGCTCAATGTTCAAAATTATAAACACTGATAACAAAAAGGGAGACTTGGGGAGAATATCCACCTCCAATATTGTAAAGGGGGCATGATGGGGGGGGAAGGTGGTCGTATTTGGAAACAAGGGGTTATTTTACATAAGAATCAGCCAGAAGAATGTCTTTTTAAATGAAGACCTGAGATTCAAATCATATGCAACTTGCGACATTCACTAGTTTTTTTTTTTTTCAATTTTTTTTTACATGGCGAAAATTTTTTTGGACATGGGAGTCATAGAAACAAGTCTTATACTTTCATTCTGCACCGAATTTTTTTTAAAAAACATCTTTTTTGAAAAAGCAGACTAAAAAGGTCGTTTTTCGTGATTTTTCTAATATTTTGTGGGGGTATACCCCCCAAGTCCCCCTTTTTGCTATCGGTGTCCATGATCTTGAACCTCCCTTGCCCGCCAAACTACGTTAGCAGTTAATATAAAGCTCCTTTAACATTGGAAAAGAATAATTGCTCTAAAACTACTGAAACTAAGGAAAATTGAAAACAAACTTGGGGGGGGGGGCCTTTAAAAAAAATTGGTACTTATAGGGGGAAACGGAGGTCATATTTGGATTCAGGGGGTCAGTTTACAAAAGAACCAGCCAATGAAATGTCAGAAGCATTTTGAAGGGGGTTTTTTTTTGCCGCAGAGTGCTATTAGTACATTTGTGCATGAAAAAGGAAGATAATTGACACTTGTGGGTTGTAATCTACAATGGAATACAGACAGTTTTATCTCTAAGTAAATTGAAACGTCCGCGGGTAAACAAGTGTATGGGCTTTATTCTCTATGTAAAAGATGTAAATTTTTTCTTCTGAATACACAATGGGCCTTACGCAACCTCACAAAACGATAAATGATTTCTAAAGAAGAAAATTGCAGTAGTCAATCACAACCATTTAATGTATGTATAAAACGAGGTTGCAAAGCTTCTGCTGAGGCAGTCAAAATCACTGGTCGAAACCAGTTAAAACCCCTTTAATAAGTTGAAAGAAAACTACTGACATACAATAGAAAATGCAGAGGAAAAACAATTAAATGCTAACCAAAGTACAATTAATTTACAATATTATCAATATTTAAATTGAGAAGATTCTTTCAAGTCCGGAGGAACTAACAAGTATTATAATCAAGGGACAAGCATTAAACTTTCATCTATTGCATTTTTTTTTAAACTCGTCCACAATGAACAGTCAATTCTCGATAACTCATGAGTCCCAAGGAACCAGCTAAAATATTTGAGCAATCAGTATTCCTAGTTATAAGAAGTTCCTTTTTTAGCTTATGAAAGAGCAATTTTTATTTCCTTTTTCCAGAATGGTGCATAATTGATAGACTATAATATTTATTGTTTTTATAAAATTAATTATTAGTGCTACAAAAAATATCTTTACAGAGAAAATTTTATTCAGATACTTTCGAACAAAAAGTTATTGACTGTTATCATTTTTTTTTAAAACACATTTTAAAATGTTACTAAGTTTATTAAAGCAATTCTACTAACTCACGTTTTCGGAATTTTCCAGGTACTGCAACAAAACAATTGTAAAATATGATACTTGCTGATTAGTTGGAGGTTGTAAAGATTCTTTATCAAAATCTGCACAAGCTGACTCACACATAGTTACATTTTCCTCAATGTTCAAGTAATCAGTTTTTTCGCCCAGTCTACATCAACAAAGGTTTCAAAATGTTCTCATTCATCTGTGATTTTAGCTACATTATCATTGCTGTTACAAAATCACAGCTCTTAAAGCAGTTTTAACTACTGCTTCTGTTGTAGGTTCAATTTCTTATGCTATTAGTACATCTGTGCATGAAAAAGGAAGATAATTGACACTTGTGGGTTGTAATCTACAATGGAATACAGACAGTTTTATCTCTAAGTAAATTGAAACGTCCACGGGTAAACAAGTGTATGGGCTTTATTCTCTGTGTAAAAGATGTAAATTTTTTCTTCAGTTTGCATTGCTCTTAAATGTCTTTCGTCCTAAAGACACGATTATTTGAGTCATCAAGAAATAAAGCCTACATTTTTCAATTTTTGTAAAAAATTAATGTCCTTCTAAGATTAGTCGGCAATAAAATTTTAGTTGTCAGCCACGATAAAAAAAAGCCCAATCGGCTACTTTTCACACAATCTATCAACACTGTGCATTAACGAGCAATATTGTAGATAGATTATCCCCCTCAAACAAGCTCATAAACAAAGCAATGTATTAAAAGAAAAAAGACTTATTTTTTCTCATTTTGGTTGCACGTTTATGCATAAGATGAAAACAAAAATTTCGTACGATGAAAAAAAACTTTGCCTTAAAAGGCACTCAAGATAAAGACAAAATTTGTTTTCAAAACGCTAAATTATTTAATGACCGACTGAAAATTCGAGGTATAGGAATATTCGAGTTATAAGACATTGAGCTATCCAGAGTCGACTTATAGTGAAATCAATATTAGTTCAGAGATTTCATTTAGTTTTACAATGTCTTCTTTGTTAACTAAATGATTTGGTGCATATCTAATGTTTGGAAATTTTTTTTAATATGACAACTGTGAGGGAACACTGAAAAAATTTCTTTTTGGTAAGAAATACATAATTTTGTTCCTCGTACAACAACAAGCAGTTCTTTACATTTATTTCATAATGCAATCAACACAGAAGCTCCATAAATCATTAGTCAGAAATAAATGTTTTTAATGAATCATTGCAAAATATTTGGAATTTAGGGAATAAAAAATTTTTATGGTTACTCTTTCACACAAAAGGAACATCATGTTAAAATTTCAAGTAAATCCATCTATTACTTCTTGAGTTTAGCGGTTACAAACATCTGGACATTGCATTTTTATGCATAAGACTAGCTGCATTGCCTGGCTTTGCACAGTCTAGCTTGAAAATAAAAGTTACATCAAGTGACGCCTGTTCAACGATCAGGTAGGTTTAAACAAGCAAAAAAAAATTTTATATTTATCTGAAAATTTTTCCAACAGATCGTGGGAAAATAACCAAAAAGGAACATTTTCAAATGCCCCCATAACAGGAAAATATTCAAACCAAAAGCAAGAATTTTATTTGTTCATAGTCGAGGAAAAAATGGCAACAGATTTTTCTTCTCAATAATTTCATTCATGCTAATCAAAACTGAGTTTGAGGCAGACAACAAATTTAAGATTTTATATTGATTTTCTCAGACTTAAAACTGATTATAACTTTTCTCCTGGTGATTTTACAGCCTTATTTTTTTTTTTTTTTTTGAAATCTGAAGGAAGTAAATCTATTTCAGAGGTATTTTTCGTGAGCTTTGGAATCAGGATAAAATCAGGACACTCAGATAATTATTTCGAGCAGAAAAAGCCATTTTCAGGTACTAAAATTAAAAATCCAACAGTTCGGTTCTTTTTTTGGCATTTGAAACCCCCCAACGTTCCTTCTCAGGTACTCAAGTATCTCCATGCCAAATTTGATCTAGATCTGAAGTAAACTGGATTTGTAGAAACGTCCACATATATTCTGTTTCATTTTTATAGATTGGTTGGCAATGAGATTTTTTCTAGATTTCATGAACCTAAAATAATTTAAGAACACACAAAATAAACATACCTTTTGTAATAACTGCTGATGAATCTGAGAAAACCAAGAGATCACTTCATTATTCATTTCATTTAAGTTGTTAATAAGCTGAGGGAATTTTTCTTTCATAAATAAATTTTGCTTTTCCAGCAGTGCATCCTGATTAAAGAGGGATATAAATCAATTAACAAAAGGGCAAATGAATGAAAACAAGTTTCTGGTACTCAAATGAGCAAAATAGTTTTGAGTTATTTTTAATAATTTTCTTTGAAATTAACCATAAACATATACTTGAAAGTATAAAATATATATATATTACTGATTTGAACAAACATATTTTTTGAAATTTATCATATCCAACATGCCAACTGCTTCAAGTGAAAAAAGGGGGAGATTTGTGTTCAAAACACAGAAGGAAAAAAAAGTTTTTTTTTTAAAATAAACCAGAAGTTATTATGAAACAAGCAGATCTTTTCTGCAGCTATGTGACTATAAAAATTAAAAATAGACTTAATGCAAATAAAATGATATACAGTAATACATACTTACTACTTTCTGATGCTCACTTGAAGCTCAAAAAACTGATTAGGGAGATGTGAATAAGATTTCTGAAGGCACATTAAAAATAACAAGGTTGTATTTTAAAGAGATTTTCAAAAAAATATTTTAATTATTTAGCAAGTAATAGGGGCATTCCATGGTATTTTTGACATTATGTAGAGTCCGTAACGTGATCTTTTTTCGCCATAACTTTTTCATTTACCGTTTGATTTGCAAATTATTTTAATATTAGATGATGTGTTGGTAGGAAAAGATCAAAATAAAATAATATGCTAATCAAACAGTAAATTAAAAAGTTACGGCAAAAAAGGTCACGTTACAGACTCTACATAAATGTCAAAAATACCGTGGAATGCCCCAATAGCAAGTTTTGAAGGGGAAAAAAAGGGGGGGGGGAACACTAAACTTTAAGAGAGTTAAATCTTACAATGACAAAACATTCTATATAAAATAATTTGATAGTTTTCAAAATCTATTAGCCAAAAGTGTTTTTGAAGCAAAACTTTCTCCAGGGGTCCCTCGCCAAACTGGAAATTAAAATTAAGCACTTTTAAGCACCCAATTTTTTTCTAACCAGAATGTTTCTTCGGGTTCTTGGTAAACCATGAGATTTTTGTACTTTATGATTTATTATCAGGATTTATACCTAGTTCCTGAAGATCTCAGTAAGAAATAAGACAAATATAAAAATTATAAAGTTTAATAAAATGAAATGAAAAAATCATGAATACACAGCATAAATGCAAAAAAGAACAAACATTTTAAGAAGCATTTTGCATTCATATTGTGTATAAAAATCATTAAAAAAATTTATCTGAGGTTTATGCTAGTATTTTGATAATCATTTAAAAAATCCACATAAAAATAATTATTAGTATTTAATTCATAAAAAAATTATCTAACTAATTCCTCTGAGTATTAACAACTTCAATTTTTCATAATCAGATGTATGCCACTTTAAATTGTTAAAAATATATATATATATAATAAAAACAGAGAACATTGAATAATAAAGGTTTGGAAGTTGGGACCAGGAAAAGAAGGATATGTGCATCAGCTAAAATCCCTGACAGAAACATCACATCAGAAAAGAAAGGCATTTATATGATTGCTTGAAAATGCTTGTTTAACGAATTTCATTGAAAAATGGAAAGCAAATTTCTTTGCAGAGTGTCTGTTATTGCAGAGAAACCCTCCAAAATGTGGAGTAGTTGGTAATCATGCTCATGCAAAAAAGCTGGTAAGTGTACAATTATTGAAATTTGAAATAATTGTCAATCAAACTGAAACATGAACGACTAGTTTTCCTGAGCAATTAAAACAAAACAGTAGCAGGGAAAGCTTTAAAAAAAATATTCAAAAAATATTTTTTTCGAAAAAGAACAGAAAATATCAATTCATAAGTCACAAAGAGCAATTTTCTTTAGTAATTCATTAAAATATTAAATTAAATCAAAAAAAATAAACAATGGGCTTTGAAATTTGAGAGAGAGAGAGAGAGATATATCATAGAAAAAAGAATTTTTGTTCAAAATATAGCACTTGAAAGAGGCCTTTGCAACAGATCACTGAAATAAAGCACTTTAAAGGACTCGTGGGAACTTTGTTTCTCTTTAAACATCTATGAAAAATCTAAGACATTATTACTATCTAGGTCTTAAGCAGTAAGTTAACGCACTCAGGCCGAGGACTGCTGATGGCTTTTGAAAAAAGTGAGAAAGGTGACAAATTTGAAAACAAAGGTGACTAAAAGGTGACAAAAAAGTGACTAAAAGGTGACAAAAAAAGTAACTAAAAGGTGACCAAAAGCAATTTGTTAAGAACTCAAAAAACAGAAAAGGATTATCCCTTTTTACTGACCGAAATAGCCTGTATGCTTTTTGTAAAGATTTCTACAGTTTCACTTTCAATAGATGTTTTAATTTTTTTTCCATTTTCTTAGTTTCTTCTTCACAATCCTTTCTTTTTTGCTCTTCTTTTTGCTTCTGTTTCAATTCCAAATCCTTTTTCCTTTTACATTCCTCCATGTATGTTGTGTAATTTGTGTGTGCTTGTTGTGCACATTTAATCATTTCTGGACCAATTGGTAAAGAAAGCAAATGAGGATATTCTTTTACAGCGTCTTTAACTATAAGTATGCTGTTTAAAAATCTTTCAGTCCTTGCTGTCTTATTTTCACCAAAAAGATGCTTTGAAATGGAAAATAGTCTTTCAATGTCAGCATCACCATGTGATAATGCAAGTGAAGCTTTTATCACCTTAGAAACATTGGGAAACTTTAGAACATTGGAAGTTGAGTCCTTTTTTGAAATGTGTTGCTGCCAGTAGATATCAATGGTTTTGTTTTTGGATGCTTCATCATCTTTTTCCAGCTGCAAAAGTTTCCATTCATCTTGCAACCTATCGAGTGGAACATTAAAAGGCATGATTTTGGTAATCTTTATCAAATCCTTACAGCTTCTAGATTTACTTCTCTCTTTTGGATCCAAAAATTTGAAACTTTCCAGTAACCCGTTTGATATGCAACTTTTTTCTATTACATACTTGCATGCAGTCACACAATGCTTTTTAACACCTCTTAAAATCATAAACTTTTCATTTTCTTTCAGTTTTGACAGTTCATCTGTCACCTATCCACTAACAACGAGATCTTTAAGAGGTAGTCTGTTACCAACTGCAAACAGTTTATCCGTGTTTACGTTTGAAAAATCAACTTTCTTTATGACAGAGGCTTTTATAACTCGAGCCATAAAAGTTTGAACAATGGTCTCTATTTCTTGGTACAATTTGTGTATCATAGGTGCTTGGCATTGAAAGCATTTCGTGAACTGCATAAACAAATCAGCAGATGAAAAGATAAAATGCAGCTCAGCTTTTATAGAAGGTCTTTTTAAAACATTTGCAACAGCTTTATATGATCTGTGTTGCATAGCTGAATTCTTTTTCAAAGGCACATGTTTAAAAAAATAATACTGAAGAGCATCTCACTGTTCCAGTAATCTGTTTGCTGCAGGTCCAAGAGTAAGCCAATGGGTAATTGTGTGTTTCAGGAACTTGTGAAGAGGTGTATTTAGTTGAGCTTGCACTTCTTCGAAGTCCTCCTAACGGAAAGGCCAACCATCAAAATAGCTATAAGTACTAAGAAGAAGTTCAGATGCTTCTTCACCTAAATACTGCAATGCTTTGACATACGTATTATGCATTGTATGAATACTGCAAGTACTAATATTTATTAGGCTTTTTTCTCATGTCTCAAGGATAATAGTGACAAACAACCTAAAAACCTTTTTATTAACATAAGGACCATCCAAAGGAAAGCATGAGACATTTATTCATGGATAATTACTCTCGGTAAGTGCTTCACATAGCTTCTCAATTGAAATTTCACCAACTGCCTTGCCCAAGAAGAAAGTTTTGAGATGCCTTGTTGTGATGCAACATTGGCTTTCAGACCAATATTTTGTTGTTCGTTGCAGTTCTTTTTTGTCTTTGACATTGGTAGTTTCATCAAAGCTCAAAGTATAATAGGATAAACATGCTTCTTTTAACAAACATTCCCAAAAATAAGGAGCAAGTCCATCTGTAGAAGGGATAGAAAGACTGGTTCTGCTCATAGGGTGCAATTGCAAGCGATAAAAAAATTCCCTGATAGCATAGCTATTTTTCTTAAACAACAAGGTGGGGGGGGGCATATTTAAGGCTATTTTTTAAATTAATTTCACTGTTAAAGCTACCATTCAGATACTTTTCAAAGATTTAATTATTTAAAAAAAAAATTCCTAAGACACATTTCAAAAAAGGTGAGAAAGGTGACAAAAGTTGCAAAAAGTGACTAAAAGTAACCAAATTTTCAAAAGGTGACTAAAGGTGAGAAAGGTGACTGACTCCTCGGCCTGCGCACTTAAGTCAGGGCTAAGACAGAACTTCATGAAATATATCAACAGCCCAGTTATGACTAACAGAGAGTGCAGTTTTGTCCTTGTGGGAATAATTATTTGGATTAAAACCTGAATAGAAGTAATTTACTACTGTAAAAATTTTTTTTTGGCTAAATACAATAAAGTGATAAAAAGGTTTTAGAGGTTGGTGTCAACAACATTTGCCAAGTGCCACGAAACTAGGGATGCACCGGATAGTGATTCTGCCGGATACCTGATACCGGATATCCGATGCACCCTTACCTGCCGGATTCGGATATCCGGCATTTCGATTGCATTGCATGTTTGCATATTTTTCTACAACGCCGTTTCAAAACAATAAATCAAACTCGTTCCACATATCATTTCTTTAAAAACATGTTAAGTACATTCAAATATACTTTTTTAGAGCCTCTATATTTTAATTTAGAAATTGTGCTATATATAAAATGAAACATCAAAACATTGTTTTATTTCGACAGATTTTTTCGAAAGAGACTTTCGGCAAAAATTAATTCTTTATGTTATGTACACATGGTTTAAACTTTTAATTATTCATAGTTGAAATCTTAAAGGTCGTATAATGAGTCGTATTTGTTATTAGATTTGCATGAAGTGTAGCAATTTTTTTAAACTTCATCATAAAGTAATACATTTTCTTGTTTCCAATTTAGAAATAACAAGAAATAAAACTTTGCTTTGAAATCATTTTTATTACAGATAATACACGTGTAAAATTTTTCTAACATACAAGTTAAAAAAGAAAATATTAAAACAGGACCAGTTTGATTGAAAAAATAAACAAATAAACTTAAATAATCAACTTAAAATTTTACTTTAATTCCAGAAATAAAGGTACATTTTCTCTAAAGATACAAATTAGCATCTTAAATACAAGGGTGTCCCCCCCCTAAGAGCAGGGGCCCACCCCCTAAAAACCATAAATACCCCCCAAATAGAAAGCCCCCCCCCCAAAAAAAAGAGAAAATACCCCTAAAACACTCCCTTCCTAGGTGGGCAACCCAGTTAACAAATTAATAAACTTATGCTAAAATAATCAACTGAAAATTTTACTTTAATTCCAGAAAACAGATTCACTCTCTCTAAAGATGCAAACTCTCTCTAAAGATGCAAATTAGCATCTTAAATACAAGGGTGCCCCCCTAAGAGCAAGGACCCACCCCCTAAAAACCATAAATACCCCCCAAATAGAAAGCCCCCCCAAAAGAGAGAAAAATATCCCTCCCCTAGGTGGGCACCCCAGTTAACAAATTAATAAACTTATGCTAAAATAATCAACTGAAAATTTTACTTTAATTTCAGAAAACGAAGATTCACTCTCTTAAAAGATGCAAATTAACATCTTAAATACAGTATTAAGAGTCATTCTCAACGCGTTCACTTTTTAAAAACAAATTAATAAACTTACGCTTAAATAATCAACTTTAAATTTCCCTTTAATTCCAGAAAATAATGATTCACATTATTAAAAAATGCAAATTAATACCTTAAATATATAATTAAAAGTCGCTCTCAACATGTTAACAATTTTTTTAAAACATAACTCTAATTAAAACTATGATGTCATCAATTTTAGTTTAGATCTAAACCAAAACTTAATTGGTCTGTGTTTTGCTAAGTCTAAATGCAAAGCAAAAGTAATAGAAAAAATGACAGGACTAGAAATTAAAACTGAAAAAACTCTCTCCGCTTTTCTTTTATTTATATTTTTAGTTCATACAGAGATTATTTGAAGCCTGAGAATTCGAATTTCACTTGCCCGATCTGCCATTCTCCCTTCTCCTTCCTCTAAAATGTGTCATGCTTTCAATAAAATGAATTGTATATTTTTTCCGAGATTTTTTTTTTTGATAGTTTTTTTTCCAGGTAGATTTCAACTCATTTTTACGGAAGTGGAATAATTTGAAAAAGGGGGAGAAAACTTTTACGGATAACTAAAAATGGAAAAAATACAAATGCAACACAAAATTTTGGACATAAATGAATGCAATGAACGGATTTTAGCATGTGTAGAAATATACAAGCAAATATAATTTCGAAAATAGTTCGTTTGTACAACTGCGCGCGCTGGGTGCAAGCATCGACTACATCATTGGTCACTACATATTGGTTTCTTGATGGTTCTTCATCCTTTTAGTATCACTGAAAACAAGTTTCCACACCGTACTACTCTAAACATTGCTTTGTTTCAGTGCAACTATTCCGCATTTTTCATTAGTTTCTTTCATTCTTCGTTTTAATGTTCATGAGATATAATGGCACCAAAGCGTGCATTATTAAATTATTAATACACTGTAACTATGTTATTGTTTTATTTACATGTCTCTCTCCCATTGACCATTAATTTTGTACATCGTAACAGAGTTTTATGTTGAATAATACAGCTTTTTTTATGCAAGAAACGGTAATATATAGTTAAGAAATGGTTCAAAATAGTGTGAGAGGTGTTTACAAATGCCTAAATTTTTTTAGTGTGTTTCTAAAAATCCGAATTCATACATTTTTCCCCCAAAGCAGAATACTACTAAATTGGCGACATACGTCGCAGAACCGATGCCTGAGCTGCAGAACGATTTTGTTCAAATGTGAGAGGAAAACTGACAAATTTTCTGCAGAAATTCTGCAAAATTTCCAGAATCCGCGGAATCAGAAATCGCGGTGCAGAAAATCTGCAGAAACCGCGGTGCAAAAAATCTGCAGAAACTGCGCTGCAGAATATCTGTAGAAACTGCAGATTTTCTACAAATACCTTCCAACTCAAGATAGAATTTTGCAGAAATTCTGCAGATTTCTGAAAATTAAAAGAAAATCTAAAAATCTCACAATTTACGATATTTTGGCGGAAAGTTCGCGATGTCGAATTCGATAAGTCCTTTGTAGGACTTTCCCAATCGATCTTCATCCACTGCAATTTCCGCCATACACGTATGTTTTGGAAACATGCCAACATTGAAACACGTCCATCGCCGGAAATTGCGTGTCTTGTTTGAGATTTTAATCCCTTTGCATCCAAGAAAATATTTCAATTATTTAGAAAATTTTGAAGTGTTTTATTATATGCAACCCAAACTCAACTCATTTTATTTAATATTTCAGTAATTTCTTTATTTAGTAACATTATTTTAATTGCTCCTTCATGCCATGTAAAATTGACCAAAAAAATGTGCTTTGACACCTAGGTTTGGATTTTTATAAAATTATTTATCTTTGTTTTTTCTGTGCATTTTAACAAGCATATAAACTATTTTTGGAGAATCTCAATCGGTTTAGGTTTGACACCTTGTTAAAGTTTTTTATTTTTTAGTTTTCATGATCAACTAATTTTCCAAATTCAGTGCTCTCTAATTAGTCATTCGGTTGAAAGCTGTGATGTTTCCGAAAATATTTCATTTCCACAGAAATAAATAGCAACACACAGTTCAGTTAAAAAAAAAAAAAAAAAATCCTATTTGAAACGATTTTGATTTTTGGCATCCAATTTGTGGAAAATGTCACATTTTTCGCGAACAATGCTTGAAGTACTTGCAGAACGATTTTGGTCAAATGATTTAACGTTGCAGAACATCGTAAAGTATTCTGCTTTGGGGCATTTTTCTACTACGCTAAATTTCAACTTACGCGAGAGGAGTAGTGAAATGCATTCCTCCCGCAAGTCGGAACTTGACTGTATTTTAATTTTCAACACGGTCGCTTCTCCAACTTCAAGCGCTTGGATATGAACCATTTCAAGGTCGACTTTTCACTACAGCGTGTTAAAGCAGAGAGAGTGAGAGGGAGGGAGAAATTGTTGGCAACATACCGTCAGCAGATTCACGAAGGAGAGGGGGGGACGACGCCGGGGAATGCCAGAAGCTAGGTTTGAAGAGGATTGGTCGTTTTTGAAGCAGCAATTAAAAGAGAAAGCATCATCGAAAAGTTTATGAAACAGAGAAAGCTTTAACTGGAATTTTTGCAAAAGTAAATTCAAAATTAAACCCTCATTTCGTACCGGATAGCCCCACATCAACCCCGGATATCTCTCACATTTTTACCGGATAACTTCCCAGATATCCTGCAAAAAACTCGGATATCCGGATCCGGAGTGGCTTGCCGGATCAGATACCTCATAGTTCCGGATAGTTAAAAAATCAGCCGGATAGGCCGGATACCGGATAGTTACTGGATATCCGGTGCATCCCTACATGAAACCTTCATTGACTGCGAGAGATGGATTAATAGATGCCTCGGAGATAATAACTTGATACCAAAAAGGAATTTTAGTATTGTTCCAGCTCCAAGAATGAGCATACAGCAAAGTTAGAACATCTGATTGTTATCAACAAGAAAACAATACAACTTAGCATCGTATAAGTCATGTATATGAAATTTTAATCTACTTTAATTTACCGATTTTGTGTTATTTGAGGTATTTAAATACACACACACACACACATACAAATGTCATGCCAAAACTTATCAAAATGGATTGGAAATGGATTTTTGTTTCTTGGGCCTATAAGTTTCCCTACCAAAATACATTTAGACATTAAAAAAAACAATCAAAATTTGTTTAGGGGTAATGAATTTAGAGATTTATGCTTCAATATGAGGAATACATGTTTTGTAAAAGGTGCACATCCTTATGCGCTTCAAACAGTGAAAAATTTCAATCACTAAGAATTATTTTCCGGATGATCCGAGTTAGTATGAGCCCCAATTACCTTGGATTTTTGAGAATCTACTGCATTTTTAATTTAAGAAAGAGCATTCTCATATGGAATTTGGAGCATTATGAAAATTCTTAAAATATAATGAACAGCAAACTTATACAAAATTTGTCTTTCATTTTAAACTGTATAGCAATACTGTAGTTTTATAGTCTACTGGATTAAATATTCCAAAATTTAATTAATGTTCAAAATCAGAACCAGATCTAAATTTATTTTTGTTGGGTGATCTTCAAAAAAAAAAAAATCACTACTTTTTTTGCAAATTTGCTTATGTAATACAAAAATTTAAATTTGTATAAAAATGATGTAAAAAGTATTGATCTGCCTTTTAGAGATAATTGTCACACACTTTAGAAGTCATAACTTCAGTTCTTGTAAGAAAACAAAAAGATTGCCGAGTTCAGTGCACAAGCACTTTAAAAGAAAAAGAAAGAAAAAACATTTCCCGAAAGTATCTTATTCTTCCTTCCAGAGTAGCATTCTACTCACTACAACAGCAACAAACAGTTGCATGCAAAAAAAGTTGTTGGCTGTTTGAAAAGTTTGCAAGTATGTAAAAGAAATGCATTTTACCTGACCTTAATTTGAAAAAAAAAAAAAAAAACATTTCAATTAATTCATAATTTTTTGAAGAAATCAAGAAAATATGTTTATGCAGAACGAAAAAAAAAAAAAAAAAAGATCAAGAACTTAGGACTAAGTTTTGATTGATTAAAAAAAATGACTGTTAGAAACCAGGAGAAAAAAAAGACTGAGATCAAGGAATCACACTAAGAGTCCTACTTTTTGAAATTAAAATTGAAGTTCAAGTTAATTAAGCAAACAGATTAGAAATATTTGATACTGAGAACTGTGGCTTACTTTTTGGTCAATGATTTCTTGGAATAATGTGTTTTCCATCTGAATTTGTACATCCCTTTGAGATTCCAACTGAGATGCAATATGAGCTGTATCAGAAGCATAATGACTACATACATCCTTTAAAACAGAACTTGTTTCCCTCTGATAGCATTTCAGTCCACTTTCAAGAATATCTAAGAAATAAAATAAACATTTTAGTAAAGTCAGAACAAACAACGTAAGTAGAAGCACAAATTTGTAAATTACAGCAGACACGTGTTTCGGCGTTACAGGGAACGCCTTTTTCAATGCAAAAAATAATGAGCTTATGGATGAAAAGACATCCGACAAAAGCCAAGAGCAGATAAGCATGCAGCTTAAAAGATAAAAACAGCGGATTAGCCAAACACCAATGACAAAGTTATAAACCGATCAGGAACCAATAGGAATGCAAGCAAAGGCCAGGAGCTTTCTCTTAGGTACGAACCCAGAAAGAAAGAATTCAATTGGACAAGGATTAAGCCGAAGCTTAAACAAAAAGAAAAGAAATTGTCAGTAACCGTGAACCGCAAGAAAGGAAAAGCAGAATGGAAAACCATGAAATAAAATAAACAGAAACAAAAAATATTCGAAAAAAGGAAAAATAAAGATAAATAGAAGAAAATTGGGGGGGGGGGGTGTCAATCAAGACAAAAAGGTAAAAATAAACAAAGGAAGATAGATAAAAATGAGTGGGAAAAAAAGGGGAGTATTAAAGATATGGGAGCCAAATGTTAGAAAAATATGGAACTGAACTAAGATCGTTAACTAAGTTAGAACTGTTCCTCAAAATATGAAAGGATTCCCAAAAGTCAAGATCTGATGAATTGGGGCATTTTTGGATAATCTGATAAGAGTTAAAATCAAAAGAGTGATTCGAATCCCAACAATGTTGAGCAATACTAGACTTATTTAATTGTTTTTTCACATAATTTTGATGCTCTTTCAAGCGAATTTTTAAAGCACGCCGAGTCTGTCCAATATAGGCAAGTTTACAACTACAATTAATTCTATAAATTCCACAACAATTAAGAGGGTGAATAGGATCTTTAAGAGAAGAGAATGAAAGTTTATTAATAGGAGAGAACACCACCTGGAATTGGAAACGTTTTAGAATCTTAGCAACCTGATAGCTTACAGATGGAAAGAATGGCAAAACAACCAAATTCTTTCTGATGAAGGTTCGGTTAAGAACATTAGTTTGGGATTTATTTGAAAGTTTTTTATAAATGGAATCAATCAAAGTTGGCGGATAGTCTCTATCAATTGCCACAGCTTTAAGATAATTAAGTTCCACTTTAAGAAGTTCCGACGAAGAACAAATATTAATTGCGCGATAAACAAAAGAATTGAAAGCAGAATATTTTTGATTTGGAGGATGAGACGATAGTCTATGAGGAGGTAAAGAGACAGCAAAAGGTTTGCGATAAACAGTAGTTTCAAAACCAATTGAAATTTGAATGTTCTTAACCGAACCTTCATCAGAAAGAATTTAGTTGTTTTGCCATTCTTTCCATCTGTAAGCTATCAGGTTGCTAAGATTCTAAAACGTTTCCAATTCCAGGTTGTGTTCTCTCCTATTAATAAACTTTCATTCTCTTCTCTTAAAGATCCTATTCACCCTCTTAATTGTTGTGGAATTTATAGAATTAATTGTAGTTGTAAACTTGCCTATATTGGACAGACTCGGCGTGCTTTAAAAATTCGCTTGAAAGAGCATCAAAATTATGTGAAAAAACAACAATTAAATAAGTCTAGTATTGCTCAACATTGTTGGGATTCGAATCACTCTTTTGATTTTAACTCTTATCAGATTGTCCAAAAATGCCCCAATTCATCAGATCTTGACTTTTGGGAATCCTTTCATATTTTGAGGAACAGTTCTAACTTAGTTAACGATCTTAGTTCAGTTCCATATTTTTCTAACATTTGGCTCCCATATCTTTAATATTCCCCTTTTTTTCCCACTCATTTTTATCTATCTTCCTTTGTTTATTTTTACCTTTTTGTCTTGATTGACACCCCCCCCCCCCAATTTTCTTCTATTTATCTTTATTTTTCCTTTTTTCGAATATTTTTTGTTTCTGTTTATTTTATTTCATGGTTTTCCATTCTGCTTTTCCTTTCTTGCGGTTCACGGTTACTGACAATTTCTTTTCTTTTTGTTTAAGCTTCGGCTTAATCCTTGTCCAATTGAATTCTTTCTTTCTGGGTTCGTACCTAAGAGAAAGCTCCTGGCCTTTGCTTGCATTCCTATTGGTTCCTGATCGGTTTATAACTTTGTCATTGGTGTTTGGCTAATCCGCTGTTTTTATCTTTTAAGCTGCATGCTTATCTGCTCTTGGCTTTTGTCGGATGTCTTTTCATCCATAAGCTCATTATTTTTTGCATTGAAAAAGGCATTCCCTGTAACGCCGAAACACGTGTCTGCTGTAATTTACAAATTTGTGCTTCTACTTACGTTGTTTGTTCTGACTTTACTATTCAGCACAAAGGTATTTATTTATCTTAAAACATTTTAGTGTTATATTTTGCATTATTTTCTTGACTGGCTATGTAAACATTAAAAAATGAAATTCTTAAAATTTTCAGAAACAACTACATTTGTGTTACAATGAAATTTTAAGTTGGCTAATATACAAAAGACAAATAAAAACTATGATCGCTTTTTATATAACTTTCCCTAGATGCAAGGTCAAAAAAGTAAAAGGGTGTTGATGTCCCTTTAATTATTTTAAACATATCTCAGACACAGGAATGATATAGTACAGTAAAATTAGGCCAAAAAATGTCCAAACCCAAACATGCAAAAAAAAAAAAAAATGTGAAACCTGTTGCAAATTACTTCTTACCCTTCCAGCAAGAAGGGGTAAAAAGTCCCAGCACTTTGCGCGTCGGGTTTTGGGGGGAAGGGGGGGGGAGACGAAATAATCCTCTATTTAAATAAAAATAATTTCTATTACTTAAAAAAAATTCTGAAACCTCGCAGAAACCACTCTATAATAGTAAAACAATAAACTCTCACATAAAAAATTCCAATTAACAGGGGTGTACAGGTGGGGGGGGATGAGGGGGGGAGTCCATGGAGCAGCTTTGCGTCATTGGAATTTTTAAGGCAGTTTTTTCAAGGGGTATTTCTTTCTTTATTGAGGACTTTTATTCTTGATGGGTACTCCGTCACACTTAAGGGGTGCGCCATCGCTTTGAGGGGGGGGGGACCCTGAATTTACATTCCAAAATCACAGTGAGTGCACATTTGCAGTGAAGTTCACGAAAAAATTTCCCTGACTTAAACTTTTCCGAAGTACAAAATGCCTCACAATGATATGGTAATGTCAGAATGATAATTCTAAAAGATCTAAGCGAGCTCAGTAACCAAATTATTTGTGATAGGAGTTATTAAACTGTTTAGAGCGCTGGAAAAAAAATTCCTGTGCAGCATAAAAAAAGTCCAAATTGACCAAAGTTTCCCTACTTCTTCTTGATTAACTTACTTCAACTTTTCTACAATCTTTTGCCATCACCGTAAGGGTGGGACAAACCGGAATTGCCAATAGTGAGACGGGCAATGCTGCAATTCTGTACCCTCTAAGTCGGTGGGGGTTCTCATTTGCAAACACCAAGCTACCTCTCTTTTATGCAGCTGGTTATGTGAATTATGCTAAATATGCGGACATATACTTGCAACTCTATCTGAAACTTTTGAGTACATTATGCGATAAAAAAAAATTTGATCACATCAAGCATCAGCTATCCATCGATCTAACGCAGTGACAAATTCAGGTGGTCTAGAACCTGTAGTGATTCAACGATAGAACAAGTCTTGATGAGAGCAATGAGCAATACATCAATAGAATGCTAAATATTTACATCTTTTTGTCTCCCAGTTTGGAAATCTCAATCCGTTTCTAAAGCCCCAGAAGTTTCTTCCCTCTCAAGTTGGTATGGGTATTGCTCGCTGATGATAAGGTGAGTTGCGATAAGACCTTTAACGTTCGGGTAGTAACATCAAATCATATTGAAGGCAAACAATTTTGTGGCATTTCTTTGTAAAGGAGGTAAGCAGTTATGTCTTTAGCTTCTGTTACGAGAGTAGTTACTATCTGTAAAGATGTGTAAGCCCAAACCATCTTTTACACCGAATGGTATGAACAGTAAAGATGGAATAGCAAATTGCTAAAAACTTCTGGTACGAGTTATGCGCTGATCCTCCATCAGTATTCGATGAATCTGGTTTCAAAAGGAAAGAAATCCTGTATCGTTAAAGTACTATTATCTGAAGCAAAAGGTTCATCCAAAATCACAGAACAAACAGCTGATGTCATATATGAGGCAGTGAGAAGCAAAGGGATGTAAGTGGACATTTTCAAGTTTTGAATAAAACGCGTTTAAAGATAAGATCCTAGGTAGACTTTCATTGATTTTTTTTTCTAAATCATGCTGTATAGAAGCAACTACCAGGTCTACTAGGACCATTTCTTGCCCCAAGATATAGGAGAGGTTCACCAACCATTTGTACTGGTTATCTCCAAATTTTTAATTTTGCCCTTTGCTTCTCACTGCCTCATATGTAATAGAAGGAAGATACCCGCTTGAACATATTTTTGGCAATGATATGTAAGTTTCAAGGAAATATGCCAGCAATGCAGCGTGTAGGTCACTTGTAAGTATGGGAAAGCTAGTGTCATTTTTGATGGGTGTAAAGAAAGCACCACAGAAATATAATCTGCGTCCTATTACAACAGCCAAGCCTTCTGCTCTAGAAGACTTTCTGCGTCTCAAATCTTGTGCTTGCTCTGAGGGGTTCATTGGATATAGTGAATGTTTGAAAAGTCTGAAAGTAGACTGAAGTGCTCAATTATATGCACAAACTGTGTTAAACATAGCTGCAACAATAACGATTTTGCTGAGGATCTAGATTCCAAAAAACATCTTGATAACGAAGACTTTTTGTTACAAGCTTAGGAGAAATCATTTGAAAACAAAAAAACAGTTCAGCGTTATTTTTCTGGCCATTTAATCAAATGTGCACCATCAGAGGGGGGGGGGAGGATAATATTTTAGTACATAATTTCGTTTTGGGACGTGAGCTACTGTTCTTATGGGGTGGACAGTCCTGATTTATGCATTTTAGATTTGCATGAAATAATACTTCTACTTGAAATAAAAGGTGGGGGGGGGGGGGTGAGGATTTATTTTATTTGGCAGAGGGGGGGGGTGTTGTAGCTTTGAGAGGAGGTGCACCATCGCTCTTGGAAAATGGACACACTTGATTTCTAACAATTTTCTTAGCATAAAACAATGTTTCCATATGAAATGTATAGAGGGGGGGTTCGGGGGTACTGCTTCGCTTTACGGGGATAGGGGGGCTCTGTAGCATTTGTGGGTTTTGTCATCCCTCTTGGGGGTCAAACACCTTTAATTTTATGCTTTTAAATTTAGTATAACATAATATTCTCACTTTAAATTTATTCTAAAAATTCTGAAAAAATACCCAAAACTGCAATTTTTAGATGTCCCCCATTCCAAAACCCGACGCACAATGGGGTGGGACTTTTTACCTGTTCTTATTGGGAGGGTAATAAACAATTTACACCAGGTTTAGCTTTTTTTTTTTTGGATGTTTGGGTCCGACCCCTATTTTTACTGTACTAATAATGAGGTTCAATTTTTTGATATAAGAGGAAGTCAGTAAAGGTCTGAGTATTAACAATAGGAACCTAATGGTGTGACCTCCTATGGTATCCCCCCCCCCAAAAGGATGTCAGTCAATGCGAATCCCAGCCCCCCTGTAGGAGGATACTCTGTTCAATAAATTAAAAAAAATTTAAAATGTGTGGTGGGGGAGGGGATTTTTGAACCAAGCTATAAGTATTTTTTATAAATCTCAAATCCAACTTGAAATCCAAATCCCCCCTGCTTCCCCCCCCCCCCATGGTGATGCAACTGCATTTGATAAAGTAAATATAATTCAATATATTGGAGGAAATTTTCTGAATCAAAGCATTTAACTTTTCAAAAACTTGCAATTCCACTTTGGATGTCACTCCCTGATGGTCAAACCTGGGGCGGACCAACCCCCTTCTTTCCCCGTAGCAACGCCACTGATATACATACATATATATAGAGAGAGAGTTCTAAGGAAGAAAATGTACCTAAATCAGTCTTTATCTCTCGAAAATAGTCTACTTGTCCACTTTCGGTTTTTGAAACCATTGTATCCAGTTTGGAAAATTGTTGCTGACACATAATACGGAATGCTTGTAGTCTTTCTTCATTGGTTTTGTCAACCAACAGTTTCCTGTCAATTTTTGCATGAAGTTTTTCAACATCCTCCGTTGTCTTATCAGCCACGCAGAGCAACTAAAACGTGCCGAAAATGAGATCTTAAATTTATATACAACAATGATGCAGAAATATGATTTTATAACACTGAATAAATTATAGAACTGAAAAAATAACAATATAGAAATAAATAACTAAATAAATAACATATATTAAAGCTATAAATAAGTTACTTGTTTTGCCTGATGAGTTAACTTCTTTTCTGTTTCGCTTTGAACATTGACTATAAATTGCTTTTCATCTCTTTCTAGAGTTCTTTCAGACAAAACCTTAAAATAGAAAACATTAAAGTAGTAAATGTTCATTATATGCCACCATCATAAATAAATAAATTAAATGAATAAAAATAAGTTTAAAAATGTCAATCATCAATTTAACCAAGAAAGGGATAAGACGTTAAAACAAAACTAATGGCAAGAGCAAAAGCAAATACTGTCAGCCCCGCTTAATCGGATAGTGGATAAACAAATACCCCACTTATACGAATAAAACCTCCTGGAATGAAATATTTCCCCGCAGACGCAATGTCAAAGATCCCCGTTTTATCGACTAATGCTGATCATCATTTGCAAATATTTTTGCTGAAATTTTTTTTAGAATAAAGAAAGAAAGAACAATTATTGACGTAAAAATATCTTATATAATTAAAAGCTGAGCGTATGTAACTATGTAAACTATGTATGTCCAAATTACTTCTCTCGAACGTCAATGAACCGACCATCGGACCAATTATCGATGGATTTGTAATCTTCCCGTCTTCATGTTTGGCTATTTAACATAATCCTCCAATAATAATTAGCGGATATATCAATTAAAAACTATTAATTAAGACACTTTTCTAAATAAAATCCCTATTTTTCGAAGGCTTTTCTCCATTCAAATTATTATTCAGTGCTTCATCTCAAATTTCCATAACGATGCTTTTCTATTAAAATTTGCAGCGTGAAGAAAATGATTGAGATGAAAGATGTGTTGCCATTTTTTTTCTTGAATATGAAAAAGTAAAATTCTGTTTTTTTTTAAAGGCTTTTCCTGTAATCGGGGGATTTAAAATGTTTCCTTTTTGGTTATTTTTCCACAATCTGCTGCAAAATTGCACTGATTCTTTTTTTTTTGTTCAGCCTGGTTGTTGAAAACGCGTCACTTGACATAACTTTTATTTTCGAGGTAGACAGTGCAAAGCCGGGCGACGAAGCTTGTAAAGTAATATTTTTCACCGAGAACGAGTGACAAAAACAACATTCATATTCCAAATATATTCATGTATCAAAATGTTCCACTATTCTATAGTTTCTTTTATCTTTGCCATTACAAAAAAAAAAAAAAAAAGATAGCGCAATCAATTTTTGAATTAAATAACACAAAGAAATATACACATTTTAGATGATAATCAATTGATAAATATTACATACAAAATACAATAGACTAGGGGGGGGGGAATCAGAAATATATTCCCAAAAAACCTTGAGCAAGCAACCTACTGTTATGGAATTTTTCAAAAAATAATGTTCTGAAAAAAGGTGCCAAAACAAAGATTTCATAACTTTTAAGTTACTTATTATAATTTTCATACGTACTTGTAATATACGTATATCATCGCCTCAGAGCAACAGTAAGATATCTTGGTGTTATTTCTTGGACTTACTGTTGCTCTGAGACTATGATATACTAATTATTAAACCATTTAGGTGTTAACTTAGTTTATTTCAAAGTCGTTTTGCAACAAAATTAATTCATTCATTTATATAGCTATTGCTTTATGATTATTACGTTTTAAGACAAATGTTGTCATTTTAGAAAGGTAAAGAAAATTTCCACGCTTAATCGAATATTTCTTGGAACCAATAATATTCGATTAGCAAGGCGGACAGTATTATGGGAAATGAAAATAGGGTAAATCAAATACACAAAAATGATTACCTTTCGGGTAACATTTAGAGCATTTGTTTTTTGCACAAGATCAGAAGCAGTTTCCTCATATTTGTTTATTGTTTCATTCAGTTGCTTAGTAATCTTTGCAAGTTCATCCTTTGCAGCATTAAAAGCCTGCTCATTCTATAAGAAAACAAATAACGAAAGGTCAGTGTATCAAACTGAAAACAGATTCAGTTAAAAGAGAAAAAGTATTCATTTGAACTCAATCATGAGTATTGCAAAAAAAGTAATTAAACAAACTGAAAATTTACTCATTAAAAATAAAAATAGCACATACAAAGCAGATAATCAATGTAAATAAAACACAAATTGTAAAGATTGCAGCATTGTGAAAATACTGCAAATACATATCACAAACAAAACCCCCAAATATATGGAAATACATTAATTTCTGAAAGTCAGGACGGTGAAATGCCTGTGCAGAAAACGCAAAAATAGCAATTTTGTAGCAGATTTTTTTAATTGGAACTATTTGGCACGATAGCTAAAGGGTGTGACCTTTGCTTTTTCAAAACAAAAAAAAAAATTTTTTTTTACAAAGTCCATTCTTTACATTTATGCTTAATGCTTTTGAAACTAATTTGGATTATAGTGTTATCTATATATATATATATAAATGGGTAAATGTGTGTGTTCCCTAAGGTCTCAGAAACTACCCGGCAGATTTGGCTGAAACTTTCTTTGTTTCTTCTTTTTGGTATTAGGAAGGTTTACAGACCAGTTTGAAAAAAAGAATCTGATTGATAGTTTCATTTTTATTCCAATTTATGTCCCAATTTTAACATAAATGCTCCAATATTGGGGTGAAAAAATACTTGCACGTACAGTAGGCGCCACTTAATGTGATCATGGTTAATGTTATCATTCGCTTAATGTTATCAGAATTGTGAAGCATATATTAGCTACCAGTTTGTTTGGCACTCTTAGCTTCCTTAAGAGGTTCTCCAGCTCACTCACTTTCCTATGCCGTGCTGATGAGTGCTAATAAGCATGAAACTGCAGTCCTCGGCTGGAAATTACTGAGCTGACGGTGTATTTCATGTATTTCTGCTTTAGCCCTGGCTATTGGGCGGTAATTTACTGAACAAACCAACAGTATTTTTGATTTAAAACTGTCCCAAAAATAAACTAACAGTACTTTTGAAGTATTAAAGGGATTTAATGAAAGATCGAGTCGCAAAAGCAAAACGAAAGAAACAAGCTGACAATCATCAGCATGAAAAATAAACTGTTGGAAACAAAGATATTAATTACAAAAATATGAAAATAAAATCCAAACAAAGCAACACCTTTCAACAATATAGTAATAAAAATTTTAAGTGTGAAAAAAAAAATGTAATATAGCAATCACAAAAAAAAAAATAAAAATAAAAATAAATTAAAAATAAATAAATAAATAAATAAAACTCATATATTTAGTGCAATAAATCCATTTTTGTTAAAGGTTTGTTTTGTCAAAAACAAAAACATTCTTTTGAGAGCATCCATTTATCATTTGAAAATACTATCACTTTCAGCTCCTGTTGTCATAAAGTATGATACAAAAAGCAAAGCAAATATTAAATTAGTTTTAGTTTAAAATAATCAGCACCTGACAACATTCTTGCATAAAGAGGGGCAGAAGTTCGAACTTGGGGGGGGGGAGGAAAAAGACTGAAAATGCAGAACTAAAATAAATTTGTTCTTGAATATGGGACATAAATTTTATAATAAAATAATTAAACTAAATAAATAACGAAATAAGTAAACTAAAGGGTTTGTATTATGTTAGGTATTTTTAGCATTCAACATTAATTTTTGTTTCAGGCACGTCATTTATTGGAGTCAATTTCTCTCCTCCCAGGCTTTGGAAAATTACTGCTTAACTATACAAGTTTGTGCGGTTTTTGTTGTTTTCAGATAAAATTTGCATTCAGTATACGGGCCAGTTTTAATTAATCAAGCAATAAAAACAAATATTGTTTTTATTGGTTCAATGATTTTTTTACCTCCTTCTTGTTCCAAAATTTTTGTCACTGAAAAAAAAAAGAAAAATCTATGCATGGTAAACATGACATTCTTATCAAAGACAAAGATTAGTTACTAATGTTTCTCTGTGCATGAAAGGGAAGGCATGTAGTTTCTCTCTCAATCCTCACCATACAACAAAAATATTCATTCGGAAATTTTTTCACGAAATTGAGAATGAGGGGGGAGCACCCGGGGCTTCAAATGCCTGCATATATCTCTTTCTCCCCTCCCCCCTTGATCAGGAGCTCCGAGTTCAATAACTTACAGTAGATAAGCTGCATCAATACAATTGCCGCACCCCAAAAAGAGTAAAAGTCTGTCAAAAAAATTTATTAAGTTCAGAAATGCCACATTGCTATAACGCAGCACATAAAAATGATGAGCAACTCCTCGATATATATCGGTGTAGAAAATACTCATTTAAAAAAAAAAAAATTACATATTTGCTTGTGGCTCTACCCCTCAACTTTTAAAAATAAGAAGAAATAAAAACGGAATCTCGCATTTAAACAGATTTCCGATGATTTCTCTAAAAGTCAGGAACGTTTTGCCCATCTAGGTTTTGCCATGTTTTTTTTTTGCAAATGCACTCTTTGCAAAGAAAGAAAATGAAATTTTATAAATTTTATAATCATGTTTTATGATGTAGAATGAACAATAATCATATTTATGTATGAAAAAGTTGGTTTCCGCGATTATTTTTGAAGTGGTCCGTTTTTGCGAATTTCTGTTATCTATTGCTTTTATTTTGCACTAACATCAATAAAATATATACAGTGTACATGTTTTTTATTTTTTGCTTCCTTACATTCCTTTTAAGGTTTTACATTGCCTTTCTGTTTGAATGGAGCTCCATTTCACTTGTAATCATCTATACAAAAATTTGGTGAATAGTAATTTTCGGCTTTTCCCGCACTTTTTGAACAAACGGCCGTTTACTTTAATTGAAGCTTCTAAATTGTCGCGTAAATAATGAAAATTGCATCAGAATGTACCAGTATCTATTTCTTTGTTTCGTTTAAAACAGTAGGACTGAAGTTGATCATAAACACCGCAATGCCAAAAAAATTCACTTATGAAAATTTAACTTTTAAACACACAGACGTCGCGGCGTTCGTTCCAGAAATTACTGTAGGCAGTCAGTGAAAAGCTCAGGATCCGCTTGTTTCTTTTGCTTTTCAAAATTGAAATATGCAGAAAACTAGTGGTGCAGCATTGTAAAAATAAGAATCGATGCACAATTAGAAGTGCTATACTAAAAGAAAAAGTACGGAAAAAATAGGAAAATAAGGAGAGAGCTCTAAAAAGTAGCTAAAATAGGAACTCTTCGGGGTCTGCTTATTGTTATTTTACTTTTATGGGGTAAGGAAGAAGCTTGATTTTTAATCACATCAAAGCTGTGTGTGTTTTGAGTTCTTTCAGTAAAAACAGAAAACAAATGAAAGGAGAGATTTTTTCTCAAAATTATTACTGACTCAGGCAACGCCAGGCATTTTTGCTAATAAATTATAAAACTTAAAAACGGAAAATAAAATAAACTGCAGGGTTTGTGCTGATTTCAGAAAAAAACATTTCAAAGGAGTCCAAAAAGTGTCAAGGAATTACCATAAACTAAACACAAAGCGTATGAAATATCACCTCCCATTTCATTCCTTCGAAGTAGTAAACTAATTGGCTTTTCTTAAAATAATATAGTAAAACTACTATACTTTGATGTGGATGAAGTTGCTTCAAGTTTGATTCGTGATATTCCAAGGAGTTCTAAGTACCTTGGAAATAGCATTTTTTTCCAAGGATATGCAAGGAGTATGTACACATTCGAAAACTGTGGGCCCATGTTTAATTTTATACCATTTAAATGCCTACCTCTAAAAGATCCTGGATATTTTAAAACTAAGATTTTAATCAAAATAAAAGGAATTGTTACTGGTAGAAAATTTAATAAACAGAAGAAATGAAAGTTCAATTTTTGTAAAGAAGCAGAAAGCTTGAACAAAGCAAAGAATATTTATGCTACAAACAAGTACAGAACTGTTTAAAAGTATTCAGAAATAAGCAGCAAATGATTCATTTAATGCTTTTAATTATGAAAAACATTTTTTTCATTAATATGCTTTATCAGTGTCAATAACAGATAAATTAAACTAAAGTCTAAAAGAGTGACCACTGCTGCCCTGAAAATGTCAACTAAGAAGTCAAGTACACAAAAAACATACAAACCTTTTTCTGTTCCTGGAAATGTATAGTGGAAAAAAACATTCAGTGCACCTTGCACTTGTCTAAATTTAAAAGCAATATCAATTAAGGGGGGAAACCAGTTTAAATGAGAGAATACATCCACTTTTTAAAAATAATAGTTAAAATTATTCAAGAATATGTTGCCGAAATTTCAGTGTAAATTTCCAATTAGTTCTGATGCTGTGAGCACTTAAGTGACTGTGGAGATTCGAAAATGTTCACAGCAGTTTCTACACAAACGCGTTTTTCTCAAAACAACTTTTTTTCAACTTGTGGGTATTCTAGCTCAAAGAGTTATTGTCCTATCATTTTTAAAACTTGTATGAATATTTTTTATCCAATTTTATCTATATGAACCTAACTCTGGGATGATATTATTAATAAAAATATTTTTTGTAATGCAAGAAATGTGAAAAAAAAAATGGTAGAAAAACATGACTTTGTAATTAAATGCCTCAAAAACATGCAATTTTCAACTTCTTTAATCACAATAAGATTTATATTCTTAGGAAATATGTTGTTAACGAGAAAGAAAAATTGTAGTGATTACAGATAAAAACTATGGTTTTGGTAATGCCCACCAGCAACAAGCTCTGATGGCGACCATTTATGGACAGCAGCTTCTAACTCCACTATTTCTGGAGGAAATGACTTGAAATTAAATAATAGTTTAAAAAACTAAAAAAACACGCTTTCGTAGCAAAATGAACTAAAAAGTGAAAAATAATCTTTGGATGATAGTAGTTGACCAATCACTTAATTTTAATGTAATACAAAAAAGCGTGGGGGGTTATCAGTTGTCTTGAATTTCTTCCATTTGTTGTCCAAGCAAAAATGTAAATAGACAGCACCCCACGCTTTTTTGTATTACATTAAAATTAAGTGATTGGTCAACTACTATCATCCAAAGATTATTTTTCCCTTTTTCGTTCATTTTGCTACGAAAGCGTGTTTTTTTTTAGTTTTTTAAACTATTATTTTATTTTTCTGTTTTTTAGTCTTATGTTGGAGAAGTATTAGGCAAAGTTGCAATTATTTCTTTTCGTAAAAGTCATAGTACTGCAATATTTTTTACTTTCATTAAGTTTGACAAAGTTTTCTATACAGAATATGACTGGCAATGTGGACGAGCAAAACATTTGAAATTCTATTTCGAAAAGTTGATCTACAAACAGAAATTTATAGCAATTCCATGTGCAGTTTATATGCATTTTTTATATACAGTTGAAATATTTATCCAGAATTGACGAAAGTATTTATAAAACAAGTGCGAGGTAATATCTTAAAGTTAAGACAAGGCCACCCCGATGAGATGTTACTGTGAGTCATCGATGTATGTTTGCGGAAATCATATTTATATTACGTTGAAAATTTGAGATGCATTTTAATAAAAGTTTTGTTCAACAATGGTCTGATCAGCAATGAATTTCCAACTGAAGGCTCACCTAAATTTTGGCATTAAATTAGTTAAAAACAGTTATATTTCATGTTCGAATTACCTTGGAACATTGGAACAAATTTTGTCTGATGCAGAAAAATGAAAGGTTTTTGTAGATATTTTAAAATAATTTTTGCAAGCATTTTTTTAAATGTATTTTTAAAAATTTTTCCTTTTTCATTGTTGGATTTATGCCAAAATATTGATTAAAATTGGAGGAAACTAACAATTAATTTGATTATAGAATATTGCATTGTCATCGGGTCTGAGGAAGCGTGCCAAATTTCAAAAGAATCCGGTCTCAGGAAGTGGGCGAAATTTGAGCTGCAAGATTCCGTAACAAGATACATACATACATACATACAGGTGAAGCTAATAAACCGTGTTAAAAATTACAAAATGTGCTTCAAAAGATGAATAAAATATCATCAAAGTTTGAACAAATTCTGATATTTCCTTCCCTGTTAAAAAAGATTCACGAAAAACACTTAAAATTTTGGTTTTGTAAGCTGGTTTTCCCGTTTAAATATAACCAACTGTTTACAACTGTTCAAGTAAAAAAAGTATTTTGCTTGTGCAAAAAAAAAAAAAAAAAAGCTTCAAACTACAGACACACTCACAAAATTTAAACAGTCAACATGCATTTTTTAAAAAAGTAAACAAGAAGTAAATGTACCTTCATATTTTCTTCCTTTAATAAGCTGTTTGTGTCTGTCAACTCAGTGATCATTTCTGTCTTCTTTGTAAGATCAGCTAACATGTTGCTGGGACAGAAAATAAAGATGAATTTTATGCATGAAATTGGTTGTGTTAAAGCACATAATCGAAAGTTCCAAACTTACTTATAATTTTCCAAATCAACAAAAAACCCTTCTTTCGAACGTAGTGCAACAAGATCTTTTCTAAGTTTCTCTATTTCATCTGCATATTCCTGGAATATTAAATGAACATCAGTCTACAAATATATAATATTTCATACAGTAATCTGTATATCTGAGAGCAAAGGTTTGCCGATTGAGCAGGACCTGATTACTGAATAGGTCAAATAGGCCATGGACTAGGGCCTCCAAATGGCTGAAATTTAGTCTATGGCTAAAATTGTTTCAGCCAATGGCTAAAGTTATAAAGTTTGAATACATGGCCCCCCCCCCCAAAAAAAACAGTATTTGGCCTTGGGCCCCTCAATATCTTAATAGGGCCCTGCCTTTGAATATAAAAAATGTAACTAATTTTGGGGCTTACAGTCTGTGGTCCATGCAAGAAGTCTGAGGTCAATGTTTTGCCCAAAATATTTTTCTTCTTCAGAATCTAAATGAATTAATAGGGAATTTTTGGTCCAAGTTCTAAATTCAAGTTCAGACTTCATCCCGCTGAACCCATTTGTGCTCGAAATAAAACTGAAACACGTCAAGTGAAACAGTGAGTGGATCATAGCCTAAAAGCACAGAAATTAGTTGTTCTAATCTGTCTGTAAGTTTAGAATCCACTTTAAGACATAAGATATAGCTTGACCATGGAGAAATGGCGAATGGACTGGAAGCGGAAACAGGAAACTTCATTTTGTAATAAGTAGAATTAGCAAGATTGCGTGAGCATTAAAACTTTAACTGCTGGCATGTTCTTGCAGATTCTATCTATTACAAATTGAAGTGTCTTGTTTCCCCAACCTGTTCATCTGCCATCTCTGTGGTCAAGCTACAGTAATAACTTTGACAGAAGGTAGCATTACTGCAAACTAACAACAGATGCACACATAGACAAAAGACTTCATGCCGAATAGCAAGAAACATACTGTATGTTTAAAAAGTGCCAATAAAATATGAAACACAAACAGCAAAAGTAAACAATGTATACATAAACATAATCAATAAATAATTCAGAACAAAATTCATCATCAAAAATGTTAGGCATGAATTCCTAAAATATAGAAAAGGTAAGGACAAAAATATAGCTGTCAAGACTTTTCAAACACAAAAATGTTTTACCCTTATGAGAGCACGCTTTGTCATTTTCTGATTTACTTCTGGTCTGATAGTAATGCTCTTTGCTTTCGTTGCATAGTCTAAGGTACTGAGTGTTTCATCAAAATTGCACAGTGCAGGAGATATTGTAGCAATAATAGATGTTTTTGTATGTCCACCTAGTGAGTCTTGTAAAAGCCGTGTCAGTTTACTTTCTCTAAAAAAGAAACAAAATAAAAACCAGATATAACAAAATACTTTTAGGTCCTGAGCACATGAACTTATCTTTTCTTATATTTAACAAGATACAGTATATTTTTCTTATGTGGGCAGGGGGACATTAGCAGACCTGCCTTCCCAAGTTGAATTTACAGGTCAGCCAAAAAAAAAAAAAAAAGGAAATTTAGAACTTCAGAAAAAACTTCTGGAGATTTGTATAAAATGTGGGTGCATTGGTAAATCTAAAAAAAGAACGTGTTGCAGTTTAGGGCAGAATTTCTACTCTATTATCACAGGAGAGAAAAAAAAAACACCCTGTTTTTTTTCTTCTTAATTTATTTTTTGATGACAACAGCAAAACTTGTCACCCCATATAATCTAGTATTGAGCTGTTGATGTCATGATGCGCGCGATTAATTTTGCAAAGTTATACAAAAACCAAAAAGATAACGATTTTAGGCCGTGGAAGTGGAAGCATCACAGCCGCGCATAACCTCAGATCAACGACTGCCTTGAATGCCAAAGAACAAAATTTAAAAGACTTACCCTGGGTTGCGTGTTTGTAGACGATAGTAAGGACAAAATTCATTACCGTACATTCTTTATTTTATGTTAAACTTCTGAGCAGACACGAAGACAGGAATTTTGCATGGTGATCACCAAAAAAACATTTCTCACTTGGTAAAAAACACAAATGCGAGGAATACAGACTTAAGAGTTCAAAAAAAATGGAGCTGGGGTTTGCAAAGTTCGTTAAAGATAAAAAAAAACGGAGAGTTCACTCGGATGGTGGTGAAATATTCAAATTGAAATGGACGGAGGACGGACAGTTCACTATGAAGATGGTGGGGTGTAATTCAGGGATGGATCATGATCAAAGATGTCAGTTGCAGGCCAGTGTACGTTGAAAAAAAAAAATGGCGCTGGCTGGTAATCTCCATGGTGACAATGTTGAGATCATCACAAGATTAAAAATGATTCAGGGTAATTTCGGGGTAATTGAGGATCCATGTCGTCACCTCATGCTATGTTGATCATCAAAAGGGTAGTTAATTAAGGGCTCGATTCCGGTACATTCGGCGTGCCACCATCGGACGCCATCATACACACAGGCGATGCATTTCCTATGCTCTCATCTTCGGCTGCGACGAAGTATAACGATCTTGATTATCATGATTTCAAAACACAAATAAAAATAAGAAAATTTCACCTCATTTTGAGGTCTTAACCATATCGCGGAGAGCAACGGCCGTCCCATGACGCCGCGCACTGATGCTTTTTCATCGCCATCGTTGGATAAAAACAGGAGCCGCAAAAATTGCGACCGAGCGGCAGAGATCAGCAAGCAGAGTGAAATGGTGTTAGGCATAAATGCCTTTTAATAACAACAGTAAATAATCCTATCTCATCACCTCACAACACCAAGAGTAAAATAATGTTTTTTCTTACTTGTAATGTATTACCAATCATTCTGCATGACTGGGGTAAAAGATTCTTATCAGCACTCATTCACATTGGTCGAATCGACCGAATGTTTGTTTCACTTTCGTTCACCCTTGGCGGGAACTCCGTTGTGGATGACGTCATAGATGCTTCTAGAAAGAATCTGATGGCACGTGTGCTTAAGGATAGCAGTGATGTGTCCGTTCACGTGACTCTGATATGCTAATGACCCGGGGGGATATTTAAACTGCTCGCGGCTTTAGTTCGCTCTCTCTCTTTGATCATCTCTCGTCGTGGTAGGCGGTCGCTCGTTCGGCATTCGAACTTGCTTGTTCGTGCCGTTTGCACTTTATTAGAAATGATTAGCTGGACTTAGCTTATTTTCCAATGGGTCTACTTCATAAAAGTTTTTAGTCAATAGTCATGCAGTTTGCGTTGCACTGTTAGTTATATCATGCAGAAGTAGCATGTAAAGAGATTATGTTGTTAGTATTTATTTTTATCATTTACAGCGTGTTTTTATCTATTTATATTATCGTTTAAATAAACTTCATGAAAGTTAGAAATAGTTTGTCAAGTTCTTATTTCCGAACTCACTCTGCTAGTATCAAAGAAACATTGGGGAGATATTATTAGATTAGAAATTCTCCCCAACACGGGTTATGGGCCCAGCACGCTTCCACTGCGCAGACCTAGTGAAAATATTTTTGGATAAGACTAGGAAATGATAGAGAGTGTACATGCATCTGTAAAAAGGCGGGGTTGTACTGCTGCCAAAAGTACATGTACCGTTGGATGATGTACATTTCGATATTTTACAGAAATTTTGAAAAATTTTTTGGAAGCTGCAAATTCGATGACCCATCTGAAGATGAAGTTATTGGAATGTTGAGATGGGGGGGCGACCAAGATAGATGCGACTTAAAAGATTTTACCAAAATTCAAGAATACTAAAGTTTGAAAAAAAAAAGAGAATGGCAAATTTCGCGATTCAGATTGAAAAGCTGAACAACAAGAATTACCTCGAATGGTCGACGAATATGAAGTTCCTTCTCATGGAACGGAATGTATGGGACATTACTAACGGAAAAGAGAAAGAACCAGTCATTAATGAGAAGACGAATGTAACAGAAAAGGATGTGAAAGAATTTATTGTGAGGAAGCGAACTGCAGTCTCTCTAATCTTCTTGAATATTGAACAAAATCTAAGAAAATAGTTGAAACTATAGAAGATCCATGCGAATCTTGGAAGAAACTAAAATTACATTTTTTTCCGGAGAATAGATGTATAAGTATGCAACTCTTCATTGAGCTGAATCAATGCAAGAAAGAGAATGGAGAAAAGCTAAATTTATTCGCGGCGCGTCTGCAGAGAATTTTCGACAAAATCAAGGTTGCTTATCCGAATTTCCCGGAGGACTGTATTTCTTTTAAATTACTGCAAAGTTTACCAGAAACGTATGATCATCTAATTCAACAGATTTTGATGAGGAAAGATGAAGATTTTACATTCGAGAAAATCCTGGTTGATCTAATTATTGAAGAAAACCGTCAAGAAATGAAAGAAGAGAAGACAAATGAGATGCAGGTTTTCCAAGTTAAATCTAAAATTCGATGTTACAAGTGTCATGAAGATGGGCATATAAGAAGCAGATGCCCTTATGTCAAAAATGAAGACCGTCAAAGATTGACATCACAAGAAAGAAATAAAAGGGGAAACCAGCACCAATCCCGGAAAGAATGGAGGGATGAAGGTACGAGCCCGAGGAGTAGAAATCGCCGATGGAGTTCTAGAAGGAAGTTCCAGGAGCGTCGCCGATCACCTTCAAATAATAGATGTGAGTATCCTTTGTATTTCTTGTCAGAGGCAAATCTTAGTCAGACCCAAGATAAAGGGAATACATTTATTTTTGACACTGCCGCATCAAATCACTGTTGCTCAAATAAGAACTGGTTTACGACATTTGAACCCCTAAATGATGTAAACATGGCTGTTGCCGTGAAAAAGCAAACTTTCCCGATTGAGGGAAAAGGGAAAATCAAAGTTAACTTCGGTAAAAGAACTGTAATTCTCAAAGATGTAATGTATTCTCCCCGTTTGAGACGAAATATTTTGTCTGGCACCAAGTTTGACCAGGGTGGTGCAAAATTTAAAGGTGGGAGAGGTTTCGTGGAGGTATCCGACAAACAGGGATTAATTTTTAAAGCTGAACTCAATAATGGAGTTTATAATGTTAATTGTAAAAAGTTTAAAAATTCTCCTAGTTCTAGTCATGTAAATAAAGAACCTTCTGTAGAATGCTGTCAAAGCGACATTGAAACTTGGCATAAACGCTGTGGACACGTCAACACTGAAAGTATTCGTAAAACTAGTAATCTTTCAGCTGTTCGTGGCCTACCTAAGTTTAAACACGTTAAGTTAAACTGTGATGTTTGTAAATTAGGAAAATTTAAACGTGTTAGTTTCAAGTCAATTAATAGAGTAAGAAGTACCCAGCCATTGCAATTATTGCATATGGATGTTTGGGGAAAATGTGAAGTAGAGGGTAGAAACGGAGAAAATTATTTTCTTTCTATTATTGATGACTATTCTAAAAGGTGTTCATTGTATCCTATTAAGTCAAAAAGTCAGGTTCCAGGAATTGTAAAACAACATATTCTGAGAGCCGAAAGATTTATCGGCAAAAAGGTTGTTAGTATCAGATCTGATAACGGGACAGAATTTGTAAATCAGGAACTAGACGGGTTTTGTCAGAATATGGGTATACATCATGAACTCACAAATGTGTACACACCAGAGCAAAATGGATTAATTGAGAATTTTAACCGCACAGTAACAAATAGTGCACGCGTTTTGTTAAAAGAAAGTGGTTTGCCAAACAATTTTTGGCCCGACGCGATGTTATATTTTGTATACACATGGAATAGGATTTGTCATTCAAGTCAAGAAAAGACTCCTTTTGAACTTTACGGGGGAAGAAAACCGTCTGTAAGACATTTAAAAGCATTCGGAACTACTTGTTTTGCCGGTATCCCACGACAATTAAGAAAGAAACTAGACCTAAAAGCCGAAAAAGGCGTTTTAATCGGATACGCGTTCAATCGTAAAGGATTTCGCGTTTATCTTCCAGACAAAGATAAAGTCATTGAAACAATCAACGTATCTTTCAAAGAGAACTCCTTTTTCAAGGACGAATTTACTTCCGAGCAGGAATCGCGCGGAAAAGAAAATACCCTTTTCTGGCCTCTTTCGCCTCAGGCAGAAGATAAGAATTCTTCGGAAGAAAGCGAAGATTCGAATCGCTTCAGAGAATTAGATGTTGAAAGTAGCTCTGAAGGGGGGGCGGAAAGTTCAGACAGTGAGGGGGATGATTCTAGTCGCAAACCAATGCGGGAAGCTAGGTGGATTCGGAAATTTATCCCTAGACCTGATGGTTCAAGAAACGACGTATATTATTTTGAAAAGGGGAATAGCAAAAGATTAAGATCGTTGAATGATGTTCAAAAATATTGTCTTCGTGAAAACATAGTGTATGATCCGGAATTATTTAATTTTAAAGGCAATGATGATTTTCAGGGTGAAGTTTCAAATCAATCTAAAATTTTAACTCATGTTTCCTGACTAGACACAGAAATTCAAATCCCTAGAACATATAAACAGTCATTAAAATCTAATGAAAGGGGGGAATGGCAAAAATCAATGGAAATTGAAATAGGCACTATGCGTAATAGAAATGTTTGGAATTTAGTCAAATTACCGGAAAATGTTAATCCTATCGGATGTAGATGGGTTTATAATTTAAAGAAAGGGGAAAATGGTGAAGTTTATAAAAGTAGACTAGTCGCTCAGGGGACTAATCAAGTGAGGGGACTAGATTTTGATCTAACCTTCTGCCCAGTAGTCTGCTTTAGTACCATTCACTTTTTCTTTTCGTTGTTGGTATCAAGAGAAAATTGGCTACATATCCAATGTGACGTTAAAAGTGCGTACCTATATGCTCCTATTGATGAAATAATATATATGAAGCAACCCCCAGGTTTTATTGAAAAGGGAAAAGAAAATTATGTGTGCAAATTGAATAAAGCTATATACGGCCTGCACCAAAGCGGTCGTCTGTGGTTTTATGAAATTGAAAATATATTGCTTAAAATTGGTTTTCATAAATTTTTATCATGTAATTGTGTTTATTATACTGATAATGTGATTTTACTCTTATATGTGGATGACATTGTGTTATTCAGTAAGAAGGACAGGGATATTAAAGATGCTTTGAATTTACTTCAAAAACATGTTGAAATTAAAATTTTAGGTAAAACTAAAAAGCTACTAGGTGTAGAATTTGAAAATGAAGGAAATGACTTAAATTTACATCAAACAGAATACATTTGTGTAGTTTATGAAAGATTTAGTAAATTTAAAATTCCTATTTCTTCTTTACCTATTAGTAAAGGATGTGTTTATTCAAAGTTAAATTGTCCTACTACTCAAGCTGAGATTGACGAAATGTCAAAATATCCATACAAGAGTTTATTAGGGTGTTTATCATTTATTTCTAGTAGAACACGTCCTGATATATCATATGCTGTTAACATTTTCAGCCAATTTCAAAGCAACCCAGGAATTGTACACTGGGATGGATTGTTGAAATTACTAGGATATGTTTTCCATACTAAAGATTTAAAATTAAACTTAAAATGTGAAAATGTTCAACTTATAACTTTTTCGGATGCTGATTTCGCCACAAATAAAGATGATAGAACCTCATTAGGCGGTCAACTTGTTTTACTTGATAAAGCTCCAATTGAATGGCGCACGTTCAAAGAACGAAGCGTTAGCCTTTCAACGATGGAAGCTGAATTTATTGCCATGACAGAATGTGCAAAAGAGCTCATGTGGTTTGATCGTATAATTGACGAATGCATCAAAATAAAAATTGTTAAAAGTTGTAAAATTAAATCTATTTTGTATGTGGATAATCAGGCTACGTTAGATTTTGTTAAATCGCCTATCGAAAATCATCGTAGTAAACACATTGATATCAAATTGTTTTTCATTCGGGATTTAGTTCATAAAAATATTTTTAACGTGAGATATGTCAAAAGCAAAGATAACCTGTCGGACATATTCACGAAACCTCTCACCCGATTAGAAATTCAAAGATTTATTGAAAATTTTTTTTGTACAAATATAATATAATTTAGAAACATTTTTTAGATATTTTAGAAAATTGTTTAATGTACTTTAAATTTTTCTTCTTTGCATCATGTTTTGTGAAATGTTTTTGCAAGTTCTAACAATTTAATTGTCCACCTAAATGTTTCGGTGGCTTTTTCTTCCTATCAACCGGGTTGCGAACAGCTTTTTGTTACGTCTCGTTAAAAGTGAAAATGTAATTGTCAGAGTCTTCCCGGGAGTTAAGATAGAGGGAGTTTATTGTTGCATGAAGGTCTATCGCGGGTGTATTTGTTTTTCATTTTGTAAGACCCTATTTTGGAATATTGGAAACACCACTAGTTCCCGTTAGAATTCGTAATTTTCCTTCATTGAATATATTATGGTGCAAAAATGTTATTAAAAAAAAAAAAAAAAATTGAATTGGTAAAAATGAAATTTTAATCAGTTAAAATTATCAGACAGTCTTTAAGTATAGATGGGAGCATTTTTTTTTTTGAAGATTTTTAGTGATCTTTTTGTAAATGAAATTATTTAATGAGAAATGTGTAGTTAGTAAAAGAGCTTATTTACATTTCGTTATAAACATTTCTCAATATATGCTTATACTATACTATTTTCTAGACTGTGATATTTTATATGCTGATTCGAACAGTTACTGTGGGTTTTTATTTTATATTTCAGATTAACCTACTGTCATTGTTATAAATAAAATCGGAAAAATGATTGAAAAAATTATAATGGACTTTGATCAAAAAATTTGTTTTCGAACTTTTGGTGAAAATTCGTGGAAAACGTACTATGAGTTACGACGTACGAGAGAGTACGAAAGAAAAAAAAAAGGGACATTTCAAGATGATTGTTCTTTGAACTTTGAATTTTTTTCAGCAAAGTGTGTTGCATGTTGTGTTTTTCTCAATTTTTCAGATCTAGATCTATATTGGAAGTTCGTAATATAGAGTCAAGTTTATATTTTAAAAATTTGTTCATTGTTTTTCTCATATAGTTATTAATATGTGGAAATTGTGTTAATGTCTAAATGAAGTCGAATTTTTTTGAATGTTTTCATTGTGAGATGATGAGAGGGGGGGCCTTGTTAGGCATAAATGCCTGTTAATAACAACAGTAAATAATCCTATCTCATCACCTCACAACACCAAGAGTAAAATAATGTTTTTTCTTACTTGTAATGTATTACCAATCATTCTGCATGACTGGGGTAAAAGATTCTTATCAGCACTCATTCACATTGGTCGAATCGACCGAATGTTTGTTTCACTTTCGTTCACCCTTGGCGGGAACTCCGTTGTGGATGACGTCATAGATGCTTCTAGAAAGAATCTGATGGCACGTGTGCTTAAGGATAGCAGTGATGTGTCCGTTCACGTGACTCTGATATGCTAATGACCCGGGGGGATATTTAAACTGCTCGCGGCTTTAGTTCGCTCTCTCTCTTTGATCATCTCTCGTCGTGGTAGGCGGTCGCTCGTTCGGCATTCGAACTTGCTTGTTCGTGCCGTTTGCACTTTATTAGAAATGATTAGCTGGACTTAGCTTATTTTCCAATGGGTCTACTTCATAAAAGTTTTTAGTCAATAGTCATGCAGTTTGCGTTGCACTGTTAGTTATATCATGCAGAAGTAGCATGTAAAGAGATTATGTTGTTAGTATTTATTTTTATCATTTACAGCGTGTTTTTATCTATTTATATTATCGTTTAAATAAACTTCATGAAAGTTAGAAATAGTTTGTCAAAGTTCTTATTTCCGAACTCACTCTGCTAGTATCAAAGAAACATTGGGGAGATATTATTAGATTAGAAATTCTCCCCAACAAATGGGGTGGAAAAATGAATCGGCAAATGAGCGATCAGATCCGGGTACGCGGCAATGCGCGGGAACCAATGAGTGCGTTTGGCGCCCAAAAAACGAAGGGAAGGGGACGCTACACCATTTTAATGGCCGACAAGAAGATGCAAAAAATCGGATCGACGCTTGAAAAATTGTCAAAAAGCTAAACGATGGGAAAAGTGAATAAGACACATATTTGATATCGTAAAGTGCACGAAATTTAACGGGGAACGCGGGGAAAACGTGGAATGCACAAGAAAATAAAAAAACAACAAAAATGGGGGAAGAAAACGATTAAAATGACCGAAAACATGGGGAAAATATAAATGGGTAAAAAATGTGATATGCATTATCACAGTTGAAAAAGTAGTAGTGGGGTGGAGGGGCAAAATGGTTAACTAGTAAAGATTGGATATGTTTTGTATGGTTTGAGTATAGCTATTTTTGTTCTTGGAAAAATATTCAAACTGGTATTTTTACTAATGCAATACAATCTATATTTAAGATTATCCTCCAATGTAAAACACTATTCTTTTTTTTAAAAATATTATTATCAAGTTATTCCTTCATATCTAAAATTGAGCAAGATGCTATTATTGTAACTTTTAGAATACAATTGAACTCTTTTAATACGATCTCATGTTTAATACGAAATCACGGATAAAACGAACATTTTGTTCATTAAGTTTGTTTTGCTATCTAATTACATTAAAAATTTCACATATAATACGTACATTAAATTGAAAGTCTTGACAAGACTAACAAAAATTCTGAACTCTTTACTTGTTAAATACTATAATTTTATTTTTTAGAAATCATTCATCATTTTCTTAAGTAGTAGAAGTCCAGTTGTGTATCAAGAAGAAAATATTAAATATTTTGCACAGAAAATAAAGCCTGTACGTTTGTTTGCTTGTGGGCATTTCAATTTAATCAGAGATAAAACTGTACATCTTCAATTGTGGAGTACAACCTGTTCTGCGATTGCCAATTATCATGTTCCGTTTTCAATATTTTCCAAAAACATTCATTTATAAAAAACAAGTGATTTTTTTTTTGAGTGTAATAATAGATAGAAAAAATGCATGTATTAGTAGTAACTTTTTAAAATATAGGTAAGCATTTTTTTGTTTTTTTACAGCATCACTCATTCACGGTTGTTACGAATAACGGCTAATACAAACAAATTCATGGATTTTCGACACTTCGTATTAACCGAGTTCAACTTGTTGGGGAGAATTTCTAATCTAATAATATCTCCCCAATGTTTCTTTGATACTAGCAGAGTGAGTTCGGAAATAAGACTTAACAAACTATTTCTAACTTGCATGAAGTTTATTTAAACAATAATGTAAATAGTTAAAACACGCTGTAAATGATAAAAATAAATACTAAGAACACAATCTCTCCACATGCTATTTTTGCATGAGATAACTAATACTGCAATGCAAACTGCATGACTATTGACTAAAAACTTCGATGAAGTAAACCTATTGGGAAATAAGTTAATTCCAGCTCATCATTTCTAATAAAGGGCGAGCGGCACGAACAAGCAAGTTCGAATGCCGATTGAGCGACCTCCCACAATGACGAGTGATGATCAAAGAGAGAGAACATAAGCCGCGAGCAGTTTAAATATCCCCCCGGGTCATTAGCATATCCGAGTCACATGAACGGACACATCACTGCTATCGTTAAGCACACGTGCCATCAGATTCCTTCTAGAAGCATCTATGACGTCATCCACAACGGAGTTCCCGCCACAGGTGGACGAAAGTGAAACAAACATTCGGTCGATTCGACCAATGTGAATGAATGCTGATAAGAATCTTTTACCCCAGTCATGCAGAGTGATTGGTTAATATATTATAAGTAAGGAAAAACATTCTTTTACTCTTGGTGTTGTGAGGTGATGAGATAGGATTATTTACTGTTGTTATTAACAGGCATTTATGCCTAACACAACTGTACTTCCTTTTTGGAGAACATATTCCAAAAGATTACCAAAAAATCTACATCTAAAACAAAAATTAAAAATTTTTTAAACATTCATTTATATAGTCTTGCTCATGTGCAGTGCAATCGGTGCCATTCTAAAGTAAGTGGTTCTCGTGGAAAGGCGCAATCAAAACGTAGTTCTCAAATTCCTGTTGTCAAACTGAAAATAGAGCAAAGAATCAACATTAAATTTTGCTTCAAACTGGGCAAAACAGCTGCAGAAACATACGAAATGTTGAAACAAGTTCCCTTAAACTTTGGAATGGTTTAAAAACTTTCAGGACAGGTGCAAAAGCGTCGACAATGATCCACACACAGGTTGGCACCAGTCCGTACGCATGCTGGAATCAATTGAAAAAGTTTGCATTATGGTGACAACAGGAATTGAAGAGCTACGTTTTAATGCACCTTTCCACAAGAACTACTTCAAAATGGTGCTGATTGCATTGCACATGCGCAAGAAAACGCTCTTCAATATGCAATCATTAACGCCATCTTCCAGCTTTTCGTTCTCTTACAGTTACGTCAGTCTTGGAAATTAATACCCGGACCTTGTATAATAGTGTAATGTAAAAAAAAAAGAAGATTGCAATGATTTTGCTTACAAAACAAATTTGAAGACATCAGGGCCCGATCAAGCCAAACTGGTGCCCAGGTCCTGAGTAGAATTTGTTGCCCCCCCCCCCCCATGAGAAAATCCTTTCAATTTTAAAGTCAATGTTTTATACTAGAAGCCTCATGTACTAGAAACTACATTTTAAAGGAACATTACTACATTTAAAAGGAAATCTCGGATTTGAATACCAAACACTTGATAGTCACCAAACTAATCACAGTTAAAATTGCCTCTTAAGGCGAAAAAGAGTTAAAAAACAATTTAAAACTGAAAAAAAAAAAAAAAAAAAAACCTTACTAATTCTGACATCAAGCTTTAAAAAGGCTTCTTTCTGGCTTTAACAGAGGCAAATGTGTCCATCAAATAATCGAAATCTATGTTTGATGTCACAGCATTTTCAGTGGTCAATAAGGAAAACACCCGTAAACAGGACCGTATCCAGAGGGGGGCCTGACGGGCCCGCCCCCCCCCCCCCCCGAAATGTTTTGTACCGTAAAACAGAAGAAGGTTTTTTTTTTCTTTTTTTAAAATTCCTATTGTCAGAAAAGGAAAATAACAATTTTTTTTTTATTCTTAATTTTGCTACTATTCAAAATTTATAATATTTTGAAGAAATACAGAAAAAGCAGTTCTAGTTCTCATTAGCTGCAAGGCACGCTTGAAATTTAGACATTTAATTAGGACTTCCTGCTCTCTTTCCCAATTCAATTCAGGGCAGTCCAGGGTCAAGGCAGGCCCTTTGTCAGTTCGGTAGACTTTTCAAGTCTACCAAACTGACTTCTGTGCAGAGGCGTGCACAGAAATTTTGGGGCTGTCACAAATGCTTTTTTTTGGCCCCCTCCATATTGTTTACCCATATTTTCAACCCTAGGTTTAAAAATATTGGACCCCATTTAAGCTCGGGCCCGGGCCAACAGGTGTCCCTTCTCCCCTCTATGCACGACCCTGCCCTCCTCCCCCTAAAACTCTTATAAAACTTACACTGTACTGATTTCGAGCAGGGGACTCCAGAAAGGCTGGGCCCCTAGTTTCCGATTAGGCGAGTATCTTGTTACCAAGATGTGCCAAATTCAGCTCCTTGATACATCCTGAGTAAAAAATGCAAAAATCACGATTCTCGCGTTTTTGTAGCATAATTTTCAAGATCATTTTTGTGACTGATATGTTTCTTGTCTTGCATTTATTTAATGCCGAATTCAGTATCGCGGAAGTTCTTTTGTTATTGCTTGTTTTTTCTCTTACTTCTACTGCATACTGTTAATACCTTTAGTATGAGAAAAAAAATAACACTTACTCTACTCTCTTTCATTTTCTGCACTACTTGTGATGAAAAAAAAAGTTTGTTTCGAGAAATATTTCGTTGCATTTATTTTTAACTTAAAACGGGTGTGTCTTACAAAGTTATAATCATTTTGTACGACTGTGCAATCAACTTCTGAAAAGTGTAAATAAAGAGCTTCAAATAATTTCAACTGTTCGAGAGTCTTTGAAAATTATTTAAGTTTTTGAAATTCCTTGAAAAGTTCTTCAATTTTGTATCTTATCAAGAAAATAAAGTATGAATTGTCCAAATGGCTAGAATATTGCTCTTCCGTTCTTATTTTCTGAATGTCTACACCATTTCTTTTAAACTGTTTTGTACAATTTTCATACTGTAGGGTATTTAATGGGAAAAAAATGGGGGTAGGGGGAGTGATCAAAAACAAACTTCACTAAAAGCCGATATGAGCAGATGGCGGGGTGCTTCTCTTTTCTCCTCTCTCGTTTTTCCTCTCTGTCCACTAAGTTCCATGATTTGTCGAGCAAGCAATTTTTATTTTGTTTGATCTTGATTTGCAAAAGAATGTATAACTTTTAAAAGACTTTGTTTGCCTATTTTTTTTTTTTTTTTTTTCATATTTTTGTAGTCTCAATTACCTAATATAAGACCTCAAAATACAGATTTTTTTTTTCAAAAATTTCTCGGGGGAAAAACCTCCGGACCCCCTGAAATTATGGATGTTCTACATCCAACTTAAAGGGACACTCTCCTGTTATCCTTACCACTACAAGGTGAATAAGAAAAATAATAAGAAAATAACAACAGTCCAAACAGTGGAATCATTAAAAATCGAGACAAAAAGTCTTCTATGTTAACATTTTTATGCGTTTGGTGTGTCTATATATACTATATGTGTGTGTGTGTGTGTTAGGGCAATGTGCTAATCCGGGCCCCTCCCGAAAAAAATTTCTGGATACGGCCTTGCCCGTAAATTATTCTGAGAAACGCAGCTTCTCAAATGATTTTTGATTCTTTTCAAAAATGAAAAGTAACGTTCACTGGAACAGCTGCTGATAGGCAAGGTAAAAAGAAGCTGGAGGGGTGAATCCACATTATGAAATGTATGTGTAATGTTTAGTGATCTTATCCTTTTAAAACATTCTCCAGCAGAAGGGTTACCTTTTGCAAAAATTTGAAAGTATATTAATTCTTCTGGAAAATGTTCATCTATGTCATCCGAGGAATTTTTTTTGGAATTCCAGAGCTAAGGGACAACGACTTCTTTACGCGAAATTTTTTTTACTTTGTGAGTTTTTGAGCTGATTTTTAAAAAATTTTGAGCGCCCTTTCCCTTAAAGTTGAGAAAAAGTAAAATGAGCTTTAAAAAAAAGTAAGTAAGTAAGTGAATTTAGGCTAGGCTATTTTGGTGCCCCTAAATTTGTGGTGCCCAGGTCCCTGACCCGCCGGACCGTGCGTTAATCAGGCCCTGGAAGACATACCTGTAAGGAACATGTGGTTGCTTCTCAATCAAAGCTGTAATGACTCTTCCTAAAGTGAGAAGGCTTTGATTTATATTACCTGTGGGAAAAAAAACAGGTTGTTAAAACGTGCACACACTTAAGCATGTATATTAAAATTACATTTGAAAAAAAAAATGCTGCCATCTAAATTCAAGGTTTGTAAGATGAAGAACTAGGAATGTGATTAATTAACCTTTTAAGCGCCAATGTTCCCAAATAGAAACATCAACTTTAAAAAATCATAAAAAATAAAGTTTCGCTTGTAAGGACTTAATTTTTTTTCTATTTATTACCAAAAATAGACCTGAATTTTTTGAAGAAAAACTAGTTCTAATTTGCAATTACTGTTTTCTACAAAAATTCGCAAAAATGTGCTTTTTTACCGATTTTCACAGAGATAGATTGAAAAATTTATATATATATTTTAAAAATGCTTAACCGTTTTGATATTCTAGAGTAACAATAAATAGGGATCCTTTAGACGACCAAATATGACTGATAATAATTTCCAACAAAAATGTAGATCCTATAAGCGAACAAAGTTCGTTGTTCCCGATCCGGAACATTGGCGTGATCCACTATACAAAACTGGGCAATTTAAGCTGCTGCGTAAGTTCTGTTATGTGATTAGTAAAAGCCTCAGAATTGAAAACAACCTCGATTGATGCATCTAAAAACAGGTGGGGGATATTTTGACCTTTCACTGTTCCCCTCCCCCCCACCTACCGCTCCAGTTTGAGGGTGGGAGTGATAACAAAAAATTGTTTTGTATGTAGAAATGAAGATGTTTACAGCTCTTCTTAGTATTCCTCTTAGGCTTCAAACTGCTAGCAATAAATTCCCCTTCCTTGGCACATGAGACTTTCCGGAGATTCAGCCCCCCAATCATTTTTTTTTTTACATTTTGGCCTACTATCCCAGTAAAAGTCAGATAAAGAAAATACAAACATGTAACAATAAATCCCACGGGGAAATTAAAATCAATCTTGATCCTGTACTAAAAGGCAATTTATTTCAAACAAATTTTGTTGGAAACAATTCTTGTTGACTAACTTCAGGCTCCGACTCCTAGAATTTTAGAGTAGTCGACTCCGACTCCTGTACACGAAAATTAGTGGGATCCGACTCCCAAACTCCGACTCTTCCTTGGTAGCTTTGGAAAAAATTTAGACCTAGAGAAAAAAAATGACTGACTCCGACTCTTGGATTTCATATAATTGGTATCAAATTTTGAATAAATTTGCTTATAAGTACTTTTTTTTTCTGTTTTTATATGTCCTGAAATATTTAACATTTGAAATTGAAATGAATGTGACAAATAGTGTCATTTATATCAATCGTTTCTGCATAAATAACAAAACTGAAGCCATAGCAAGCGTAAAGTGTATTCGATTAAAAGTCTTAGTAAAACACTTAACGTAACACGCCAATGTTCCCAAATGGGAACATGCCCAAAATGTTAGATTAAAAAAAATTTCGAAAATTTCTTCTAGCATTGTGTAAAGGGATGCCTAACAGTCCTATTTTTATATAGTAATTCAATATTTTACATTTGGAACATAGAGTGGCATTTAAAGGGTTAAATTACTTTATGAAACAAACGTGTGTGTATGTTGATTGTTGAGGCACAATAAAAGTTTTTGAAGGGCTGTTTTACTCACTCTTGGCAATAAATATGGCCAAGCTAGCCCATTTGGAGGCTTTTCGCGTAATTTAGCAGACCCAGAGTGAGTTCAAAATTAGAAAAGTTTGGTCTATGATACTTGAAGCTGAAGCTTTTATTTTACTTTTCCATTTTTTTACACCCCTTGTATTTTTTACATTTTAGTCACTTTTAGGCCAAAATAGTAACAGTTTTTTTCACAAAATAGCAGTTTTCGGCTTAATTTAGGTTGAAATGATTGTAATAGTCTGCAGCTCTTTAAAATAGTCGCTTTTTTAGTCTGCAGTGGCAGCTTTGCCATTATCAACACATAAAAAGTGGTTCATGATAACCCAAAAATGAGTAAGTGAACAGACAAAACAGAGTGGAAAAGAATCTACATTTCTCTTACTGCAGCTATCCAAAAAAAAAAAAACTTTACAGAGTTTTCAAAATGTATCCACTCAACTTCTTAAAACTATTTCACAAAAAACACTTTCTGCATATCAATTACATAGTAGAAAAATGTAGATAAATTATTAGAGCTCAAGGTACATTTTGATAGTTAAAATAAATGAAAGGTTTAGAAATGGTAGAAAAGTATTATCTTTGAATGCAAATCTTAATACCAGCTTCTCTAGCTCTTTTGTCAACTGCTCCAGAACGTCCAACATTTTCACTGCCAGCCAAATCAACCTTAAAGAATAAAAAATATTTATTTAAATCTATAAATTAAGATTAAATTAAGTTCTATATGAATAATTGAAAAAGTAAAAAGAAATTAATACAAGAAAACTTTTCTTACTAAATTCAATTTTCCAGTTTTGATGAGTTCTTCCCCATCTATTGTATTTTCTTTTACACGCACAGTTACAGAAAAAACTGTATGACTTCTACTGGAAGCAGCATTAAGAAGGGTAGCTGCAGTTTGTCTCCTTGAAGTGCCTTTTTCCAGTATACTATAAACTTCATCCTTGGAATCAACCTTAACTTCTTCTAACCCTTGGATAATAACAGACCCCTAAAATCAAAACATGAAAAAATTCGAAGTTTTCATAACGTGAAATCCATATGAAAACTATAAAAAGCATCCAGCTGTCAAACCAGTTATCAACAAAACATAAAAACTAATTACTTTTATATGAAAACTAGAAAATCACCCGTCAAGATATGATGAGTGAAAATTGCTTCTACAATTGAAGAAGCAATAGCCTGTTTGGTGATATTTTGATAACTGAAATTTTAACCCTAACTCCAGTGGATTAACTGCAAATTCCAGTAGGTTTGTGTTCATTGTTGACCACTTTTTTGTTTCTTCAATCCCCTGAAATGACAGTCTTACCAGTAAAACAGTTAAGTTGACGGATCCAGTTCAGCCTTGGCACAATAAAGCCTTTCCCTGCATTTTCAACATTACCAAAACATATTATCAAATTATCATGACATGACGTAAGTTACATTGCTGATGATGTCAGGAGCATTACTAGATCATTGGCTATTATTATATACATGAGGACAACCTTGTTTCCACTTATGTTAAAAAGACAAATGGGGAGGCATGTGAAAGAGACTGTAGACAGGAGTGAAGGAAGACACCAGTTTTCTATAGAAATACTTTGGTATTACCTGGGAGCATAGAAAGAAATAGTCTGGGGGGAAAAAATCTGGAAACTTTGGCAGGGAAAACCAGTTTTTCTGAGGGAGGGTCTAAAGTTTTTTTGTTTTTTTTTCCCTAAAGAATGAAAAGGTTTATTTCCACTCAGGAGAAATTGGATATTTTGAAATTTCAATCACAAACTTGAGTACTCAGGAATTTATAATACTTATATAACAAAGCTTTTTTTTTTTTTGTTTAAACATTTTTTCATGTTTAGTATCCCAAACAAAAATATTTTTGATAATGCAAACTGTAAGATAATTTAACTTCTCTGTGTACCTAAGTAAAATTTGCTAATTTACTTATTAATACTGCAATTATATACACAAAACAGAACTAATATATCAATAATATCAATTAGTGTAAATATTTAAGTATAAATTTTATTATATTTTTATTTTATGTGTGTAAATATTGGCACGGCTAGAAAAAGCCCAAAATCTTTGGGGAATACCCCCTTTTTTTTTGAGAATGAAATAGTTTTACTATTGAGGGAATGATCTCAACTCGGGAAAAAAATGGTTTTTGGAAGTTCTTGCAGAAAATAATGTATTCAGAAGTTTATTATAATTATACTCTTTTTTTTTTTTTTTTGTTCAGCATCTCACACAAAAACACTAACTTTGAAAATGGAGGCTGCAAATAATTTAAATTTATTGAGCACCAAAGTATTTTATGCTACTTTTATCTCACTAAAATTTAAGGTATACACAGGACAGAATTAATGAATAACATCAACTAGTGAAATATTTTGATTTACCAATTCATAAAAAAACACCCTACTCAAAATTAAGTGTGTTAATTTTGGGTGTTTTGAACTTGGAAAAAATAAAGGCTTCTTTAAAAGAAAAAGTTTTATGCATTACTAGCCAGTACCTGCCCAGCGATGCTCATGCTAAGAATTTAAAAGAAGTCCATAGGAAAAAAAATCCATTCTCCCCCCCCCCCTATGAAATGATCTTTTTTTTCCCCAACTAAAATGCGTACACAAATTTTCAAAACACCTACTCAAGTCTCTTTACTCTGTGGTGACCGGAGCAGAATAGTCCCAACGTAGTCCATGCGTGTCGTAAAAGGCGACTAAAATGGATACCCAATCTAAGGTGTGAGGCACCGTGCTGATGGATGGATGGCATCTGGGTTGTATATTGTCTAAACGGTCCCTTCAAGGAACCGGGCGAAACCTCGTTGTAATTTGCGTTGCACTCGTACAGGGTGGTTGTGCGGGTGTTGACCTTTTACCACTGCCCAGTTCCCAGCTCCTTTGGAGCTGGACACTGGCTTGAAGGAGAGAACCAGCAACCTTGCTGCTGGAGGAGGTGAGGGTGCAGGTCTGCAACCCACTGACTGGTGAGTGGGCATATCTGCAACCCACCGACACTGCAGTAAGGGGGGCAGGGAATACTCATTTATGTACAAAAATGCAACAGGCACAGGCAGGAGAGGGGAGACTGTTACAGAAGGTCAGATAGTCAAAAATTGAGTTGCTAAAATTAATTGCAAAGGGAAAAAAAGGGGGGTCTTTTGACATCTTCCAAGATAACCTAAAGTTGATTTAATCAAATCGTTACTTCTCTTTTCCTTCATTTTACTAAAATTGCCTAAAAATGCAAATTTTAATGTGAATTTTGAAAATTTCTCTTAAGGTTGACCTAAAACCTGTCCTTCGACCATCTCTAACACCTGCTAAGATTGACTAACACTGAGCCTTTAAGACTTCAATTCGGAAAATTTTCCTGGAGATATCGATTGATCTACCCACCTCTATCCCTCTTCTGATTCAAAGACAGTCTAAAACTTGTAATGACTCATAACTTTTGATACATATCTTTTGGCTTGAGGAGGCAGCTAAAAACCGCAATCTTGTCCTGGATCGCCCTTCCATAACGTTAATGCAGACTGCGCTCATGCTACTGAGCGCTTATTGAAAAAAAAAAAAAAGGTTGGGGAGTGCAGGGGGAAAAGGGGGGGGGGACGAATATTGAAAAAACCATTTAAACCCATATTGTTGAATGCTGGCTGGCCTCGCCTTCAAAAATTTATAATGTGGCCCAAGAGTAAAAAAGATAAGTCTTACCTTGGCATATTTCATGAGAATGCTGCTCCCCCTTTCAAGCTATAGGTGAGACTGGGGATACTTGATCCCTAGGGATATATGATCCCATAGCCAAAAATGTACCAAAATCATTAAGTAGAGATTTGAAACCTGACAATTATATTATACTTGTACATAAAAAGTGGCAACATTTTTGTTTTTATTCAGCCATTTTGTTTTAGCTCAAGAAATGATCGTCTGAATGTGTCAAGGGAAGCTTTTTTTTTTAGGAAAGCATTCCGAAGTTTACATCATCCGTTAAATACAACTTTAAAAAAATTCTGACGTGTAATGTTAAAGTATAGACAGTCTGTACTAATTGAGACACATTTTTAGTAAATTGCTGATTGTTAATAATAGAACGAGTATGATTGTAGAAGCTGCATATTAGGGATATTTGATCCCATTGTTTAGAGGAGTACATGATCCCAGGGATCAAGTATCCATATGACAGTATAAACAGAATGAAAACAATATAAATGTTGTTTACTTAGTTGACATTAACTTTAAACGTTCAAAACCAAGTTAGCATAATAAAATTTACCATGGTTTGAGTGATAGATTTAAACAATCACTACAGTAAATATGCTAAACAATTGAAATATTAGTTCACACTTTTAACCCACATAACACCTCAAACATCTAAACATAAACTAACTCTACTGATAAATTATGTTCTGATCAGCCAAATGAGATTGAACAAATTGATATCTATGTCAAATCTTTGTTTGAAAGAAAAAAAAATATTTTGCTGTAGTTAGATTTACAACAAAAAAGTGGGTGACCCATTATGTAGACCCATTAGCGGAGAGAATGCAAAGTTGGATTACTAGAGTTTGAAATAAGTTTTCTGAAGCGAAAAGGTAATATGCTTAATCAATCTATTTTTCCAGAAAAATTGACAAAAATGTGTTAAACTGCACACATCCAGTTGGGTTGAGCAGAACTTTAAGAACTACAACAAACAAATTGTTTGCATTTGACTTTTCAGGTTTTGAAAACATATAAACTAGGCTTTCTTTTTTATAAGTACACTGATACTTACATTTCTTTTCCCTCTTTTTAAAAATTAATTCAATTGATGAAACTCTTAATTTTATTATTGCACGACAAGAAACAAATAAGATGATTTTCATGCTTGTCATCCTATTCTTTTTATTTGTTGTAATTTTAGCTTCAATATGCTACTTTTAAAAAAATTGTTAGATTTATTTATAAAATATAGTATGGTTCACAACTGTATTGGATAATAAGTAACTGTTCAAAAGCATCATAAGTTCATGAAAGCTGTCTTTTTTTTTTTTTTTACAAATGTCTAGTGAAATTTCAAACTATGTTATTTTGTATTCATATTATTATAATACAATAAAGAAAATTAGAAATGGTGTTATTTTTTAAAAACATTATGTAGAGAACTAAAATCCATAAACACATCGCTGATGTAATGAAAAGCCTATTTATTTTCTCAGTGGGATCATGTATCCCTTGATGTGGAGATACATAATCCCTTCATGAAATTCTTGAAAAACATTATTTTATAAAAACTATCTGATTAATTTCAATTAAAAAAATACTGTCAGATAGAGAAAATTACTACCTTTGTTCACATACTTTTTTTTTTTTTTTTGAAAGACTGATAATTTGCAGCAGAGAAAAAAAATGAAAACTAAAGTAGAGATCAAGTATCCCCTAAGGTGCCAAATATGGCAATTTTTGAATTTTAAAGTTTTATTTCAGAAACAAGGTAAAAAAAAGTCTGAATCTGATTGAAAAACATGCTTTTATTTCAAAATATAACACAGTAAAACCTGTGAAGTTGATCACCCTTGTAAGTTGAACACCTGTTTAAGTTGACTGCTTTATTCAGACATGGACCCTTATCATATAAATCAACCTCTGTAAGTAGACCACCTGCTTAAGTTTACCACTAAAGTAGTGCACCACAAGTGGTCAACTTACACAGGCTTCACTGTATATAAAAAAAGATAAGTATTACCTTTTCTCCTTCACGAGATAAATTAATTTCAAAAACTTGTATTTTATTTAATATTTCACCTTACTTTTAAAAGTACTCAAAATTTTGTTTCATATCGATAAAACCAAAGATTAACATTACCTAACTAGAAAAACTTCTACAGAATTCAAAAGTTTTGAAATTTTTTTGCATATCTCTCTAGTTTAAGAAACATATAGCATTTAGTTACCCATTGAATTTTGCTAAAAATAGGCTAACAGTGTTTGATTCAGCATTACTAAAGAAAAAATCAAGCTAGATCTTTTCTGTAAATGGATTTTATTTCCTTTAGTTTATATTTTACTCCATGAAAAAACAGAAAAACCCATATTTGTTGAAATTATGTGGAATTACCCAGACAGAAAAATACCGGAATTCTGGTGAAAAACCCAGAACACAATCACCCCTGAATATTCTAGCTGCGCTGCGAGTGCTACTAATTGCAACTTAAAAATCAACCAAGAAAAAAAAATTATAATAAAAACAAACTTACTTTTTTTGAGGAATCTTCAAACAATCGCAATCTTGACAGTTCTGTTAAACTCAATAGATCAAATAATTCTTCATTATACAATTCAAGAAACGATACACGGACAGTAAATTCAACATTTTCTTCTTTTGTTAATTCTTCAAATAATTGATGGAGTGATCGAGGAATTATTCCTGCACTGGGATCCTTAAAAGTAAATAAATAATTAAAATTACAAATGATGTCTTAAAACGTTAAAACCGAGTACAAAATAATAAGAGCCAGGCCCGTCATTTTCTATTTTTGGAGTAGTATAAAGGTATAAATTCAATGCAAATCATAACAAAAAACAACAAAAACCATGCCCACTTACATGTAAATACATTAAATTCCTCAAAGCCAGGGGGAGCGATTGCTCCTTCTGACACCATAAGTGACAGGTTTGGATTGTCCCAACTTATAGTTGGGCTGCCCAGGTAGGTTTCGTCCATTTATAGAGACTTACGAACTTAATGTTGACTAGGGGAATTTCATTGAAAAAAAAGAAAAAATGCATACATTGGTCAGTAAAAAGTTGCAAAAGGGAGGGGGGTGCAAAGCTTTACTTTATCTTCCATTTTAGTTCCATTGCATATCGCCGCCTTAGATCCCAGGAACAACAGTGAAATATCCTACTGTTGCTTTGAGGCAATGCTGTATTGCGCATAAATATTAAGCAATTTAAAGGTGCAAAATGAACAAAAAAAAAAATCATTATCTATACTAATATTATAAAGAGAGAGCTGATTTTTGTGTGTTCATATGGTCAAGGTAATCTCCAGAACCACTGCACCTATTTGAAAAATTCCTTCACTATATGAAAGGTGCTTTCTTACTGAATAACATAGAATATCATTTGAAAAAATCCGATAGAGAGTTATTTTTTTATTCCAATTTAGGCCCAAATTTCACATAAATTGCCAAATATGGGAGTGAAAAATTACTTGCACATATTAATATTATATATCATTGAAAAGGGTAGAAATTTGTATTTTTAGCTTGAACTCTTTTAGGCTTAGATAAAATTTAGGCACTACTTTCTTCATTAAATCTATCAATAAAAAGTGAAGGAATTGTCCCACAGTTTTCTTTTTGACACCATTAGAAAAAGCGACATTTTTAACTCCAGATCTTTCTTGACCTATGGTCAAAAAACTTAGCTTTTATCTTCAAAGGAAAAAAAGTTGTAAGCATTTTTAAATCAAGTTAGTTGACCAAGTGAAAGTACTTGACTCGTGTGATTTATTTTTTAAGAAAAAATTTTGTGAGTTTTTTAACAAAATTTACCTGTCATGTGTGGGATATACTTTTGGACATCAGCTTTACAGATAGATTTTAGCAATTAAAACCTTCAAATCTATTGTTACAAATTTATTTAATTTATACTTTGATTTTCTACCATTTTTACTTTCTTCTATATCTAATATATAGAAGAAAGTATTGGATTCGTGCAAATTTTCGAATTTCGAATTTTGACGGATTCGAACGTTTTGAGGTGTGCTGAGTCCATTTCGATCATTTTTGGAAAATGTCTGTCTGTCTGTATGTGTGTCACGTCTGTGTGTGACCAGTTTTTTGTGGCCGCTCTACAACAAAAACTACCGCATGAAATCGAACGAAATTTGGTACACATATGTGCCCCTATGTGAACGTGTGCCCATTAGTTTTCGGCGCGAATTCCTCCAAGGGGGGTGGAGCAATGGGACGTTTTTCGAGTTACGCGTGCTTGCTATTCCTCAGGAAGTAACTGGCGGAATCAAACAAAATTTGATCCATATGTTGGTATTAACAGGAACAGGTGCTGATTCAATTTTGGTGTCAATAACTCAAACGGGGGTTGAGCTATAGAACGTTTTTTGTCGTCAATTGTGACTGCTGTATCTCAAGAAATAATGAACGGAATGAAAGAAAAATTTATCGGCAAGTAGCCCTTAGTGGGTATAAGAACTGATTTTATTTTTGTGTCAACAGCTAAAAAGGGGGTAGCGCAATCACCCGTTCTTTTTTTCCATTTTGAGTGCCCTATCTCAAGAAGTAATGCTACGTTCTGGTTGAAATTTGGAATATATGTGAATCCACATGTAAACAGGCTTTGGTTCAATTTTGACGCCGATCGCTCTAAGAGGTGTTGATTTTTTTTTTTTTTTTTTTTTTTTGCGAATAAAAATATTTTTATTAATGCAACAATAAGAAAGATAAATCGTAATAGATTGTCGTCTGCGTATTTCTCGTGATTTTAATTGTATGGAAATGATAGGAAATATTATCTCAATGATTTAAAATTTTTAACTGTTGCCATCTTATGTTTGTTAACAAATAAAATATTTGTAATTAATTCAAGCAAGGCTTTTAAAATAACTTTCAATTTTCGCTCTTTGCTTTGCTTTTGCAATAATTCAGACATTGGGATGGTCGTCAAGTTTTTGCATGTGTAATTTTGTTTTTGTTGGGAATATTGCTTCCTCGTCAAGCATGGGGAGGGATCAGAAAAAAAAGAAAAATATAGAAGAAAGTTTCGTGATGGCCACAACATACTAGTTTTTTTAAATGTTCGAATCAAAAAGAAACAAATAGACCATTCCACAGAAAATCAGACATTTTGTCCCACATTGTGGCAAGCTCTAGATTCCCTATCAAAAGTAATAGTTTAAAAACATAATAAAAGGTTTTTTCCCTAAGAAACAATACATAAACGTGATATTTCTTAGGCAAAAATAGTTTGCTTGTTACGTATTTGGAAGTTAAATGTAAATCTGTCAGAGTTTGAAAATATCATGATGTTTTCGGAAATATCAAAAATATCCGATATTTTGACATATATCTTATATTTTCAACCAGCCCAAACTCAAGTCTTCAAAATAGTAAATGCATCTTCAAAACACTCTTTATTTTCTTACACTGTTATTACAATATGCAGACTTAAAATTAAGGTTTCTGCTATTATTTATATCTAACATTTCATTTGACATTTTAATCAATTTTAATGGAATTAATTTAGCATTAGCTGTTTTACTCATTTTTCTTCGATTAGCTAGTTTTACACAGTTGTAATATGAATGAGAAATAAAAAATATGTATTAGTTGGTGCACAGTCATAGGACATTTTCTTTTTTTCTGACCAAAGTTTAATATTAAATTGAGCACTTTTAATCAGAATTAAAATTGTTACATTACTAATATTTTTATGAAAATAAAATAAAAAAAGGAATACTATATTACTTTGTTATATTAATGATGTATTAATACATCTTAAAAATATAGTACAAAACTTTTTGGTTATTTTCAAAAATAAATGAACAATATTACCATGATTAATATTATTTTTACATTGAAAATACCATGGTTGAAAAAATAAATATCAAAAATATCAAGATATTTTCAAAATAAATATTGGATATATATCATGATATACACTCAAACCTCCATATATCGAACTTCCACATATCAAAATTTTCTATGAATCGAAATTCCAACAAATTTCTATGTTCATTACATAGAAAAATTGTTTCTATATATCGAAAAAATCTCTACGTATCGAAAATTCTTTCGAGACATTGGTAGATTTTTTTCCCACTTTAGATTGTTTGTCTCGTGAAAAATAAAGGTTAGGGGAAAAAATTATGTTCACTAAAGGTTGCTACGAAACTCATAAGGAATCCGGGGTTGAGGGGTGTGTATAGGTTGTTATTTCGTTCTAGAGTTCTTAAATTCCCTCAAGTTTATTTCAAATATCTTAGTTGTAACCACTAACATTTAAAATCAGTTTCACATTAGCCCTTTTGTCTGTTGATTATCATTCCTAGTTTTTTTTAGATGCAGTAAAAATCATTCTAGTTAAGCATATTGATTTTTTACTTTTCTGGCGATTACATAGTCAAAACGAATCGTCAAACGAAGTTGAATTGCCGAAGAATGAAGATGTATGAAGGCGCAAAAATGTAATTTCTTTTATTTTTTTATTTATTAACTTTCATTTAATCCAATGCTCATATAAATTAGAAATTGGGTTTCATAAAGGAAAGAAAGCTTTAGTTTTAATGTTTTAGGATAAGATAAGATTGTTTCTATATCGAAGTTTCTATACATCAAATTTTTTCCGGCAATTTACTACTTCAATATATGGAGGTCTGACTGTATTTCATGATATATATCGGCGAACCCTAATCTGTCATGTGCAAGATAAAATGTCTGCTTCTTCATGGAATGGTCCAAAAACTGAATGTAGATGATTTTTAACACCAGAATCAAAAAACAAGCCATTTTTCGCAGTAAAAAAGTAAGAAAACGGAACATCTGTAAGTGACATCACAGAATTTCTTTCCTTGGTGATTTATAAATGATCAATATTATATTTTGATAAAAAATATTCAAGTAACTTATTGAATTAATTTTTAATTAAGTATGGAACATATAATACAGATTTCTGTTTGATTTGATTAAATATTAACTTATTTGCATGTAACAACAAATAGACAATCATATTAATTTTTAAAAAGAATGTTCATATCTAATGGGAAGCCAAATTTAATGTAAAAAATATGCACTTTTTCACAGTAAAAATTGTGTAAAGCATTATAACACACCAGCAACATCCTGTCAGCGAGGGGTAGCAGAGAACACCAAATCTTATAATGTTTTGGCAGCAAACAAAATTGGAAATTTTACAAACGTCAACCAGGAACCCTTTTCTGAATTTATTGTCTATTATTACTCACAAAGGTTCTTATGAGTTTCACTATTATATCATTTTCTCCTTCCTCTATATAAAAAAAAACTCCCTTATCAATATAAAACTTTTGAACTTTTTTCTAGTTCTATTCACCTAGACAAAATTTCGTTTACCTTCAATTTTAAATATTGTAAACATACACAAAGGTTCTTTCAATTCACAAATAGATATATGGCTGTCACAATTAGTTTCAAAACATAAATGAGAAAATTGTTCATTCTTATTCTGTGGACAGATGTCATTTAAAAAATCTTTTATCGCTAACGATCCCCCCCTCGTCCCCTTGAATATCAATGTGTTTAGTGAAATAATTATGTAACTGATATTATTCAACATAAATTATCTATTCAGATTCATCAATACATTCTATGAAAGAATCTTCTTATACTATGCAAAAATAATGAAAAAGTCTATTACTTCTTCCCAAGAACACTTTGAATCTCCCCTCTCTCCACCTTCCATTGTATATGTTTTTCCAGTACCAGTCTGGCCATATCTGAAAAATAAAAATGAAAGTAGGAAATAGGACAAATAACCATTGATCAAAATTTAGTAAAATCCAAAAACATCACTAACTCTCAAAACAAGAAGAAAAGAAAAGCAAAAAAAAAAAAAAAAAAAAACTCTAAAATATTTTGATAGAATACTTAAATATATTAGAAAAAGTATTTGTAAAGCAAAACTTTCTCTTAAGACAGTCCAAAAAATTACCCTGATAAGACCCGAAATTCGGCATTTGGAAATTTGGCAGGATCTGAAATTTGGAAACTGTATAGTTAATTTTTACTTTTTTCAAATAACTTTTAAATAATTTACTTTTTTCAGGTATGCCTTTTCATTTCTCATCAGCAATAATAAACATATCTTGCAGCAGGTAAACATTTAGGAAGTTCAGAGAAAAATCAGCAATGTTTTATTGCATTTTTTGAAATAAAATGTTTAAAGAACGAAAATGAAATAAACATGTTTCAAAAATAATAGATCAGACATATAAAATTTTCAAACTCGTGTATGAAAAGGTTAACTTTTTTTGTAATTGTGATCGTTATGCTGCAGAGATTTAGCCCAAAATTCTAATTACTGGATTATTCCTTTTTTAAGGTAGTCATTGTTTTGATGATTTTGATGAAAATTTGGAAGGTATACACTTCATTAAAGAGTTGGGGAAAAGCCCCCAAAATTCAGCAGTCTTTTGATTGAATCAAGAGACTGGCAGCAATGTAATTACCCATTTTATTCAGAGTTTCAGCTAGGTCGCATTTTTTGCAAAATGAGAAACTACTAACTAAATACGAAATTGAAGCAAGTCATTTTCGCTTTTTTGCCCCTTATAAGTAAAACACTAAATAAATAAACAATGCACCATCCGAGAGAAGATGCTAGCATGGCGATGCTTAATCTTAATTAAAATATTAGCCAAAACTAGAGATGCAAAATTCCCAGAAATTTTGAAATGATGGAAAAAGACCGGTTTTTTACCGTTTTTTTTCCAGGAAAAATTGGAAAAAAAGGAAAATTTGATTTTTTTATGTATAAAATTAGGGTTTCTTAACAGCTCTGTGTTTCTTCGAACATACAAAGGGTTAAGCATTAAGAAATATGCTATCCACACATCTGATTGACAGAAATACACTTAAACGTAAGATTAATTAGAACAAAAAAAAATTTTTTGTTTTATAACTGAGAGCTTACATGATCAAACACACCAGAAATAAGTCAAATCATCATTCAACCAATAATATTGGGTAATGTGTGTCTAATCGTAACAATTACATTTTCTCTTTTAGATTGCCTTTGAAACTTGAAGTATTAATTGAAATTTTCGACTTTCAAACATGATTGATTTTTTTTTTTTTTTTTTTGAAAGAAAATAACACAATGTAACTTTACCGTCTGAAAATGAAAGCTATTGAGTTTTGATTTTTTTCAATTCAGTCTCAGACCAAATCAAAACTAAATTGGTGTTTCTTAAGCTGAACCAAATCTTAAACTACAGTTTCAGTTGATTCATATGGCCGTAGTAGTCATACCAGTACTTTTGAACAAATTTGAGTTATTATAACCAAGTAATTCTCTATTTCGTATTTTACTTAATAAATAAGATGTTTTAGGGTCATTTGACCAAGAACTATTCTTTTGAAAAATTCTTAAAAAAAAAAAGAAGACATCTGAATCAAATATATGGAAGAGCCAAACTTTAAAATACAACATCTCAGCTTGAGCACAACTGCAAATTCCTTTTTTGCTTAGCACGGCAGTATATAGGGTGCAGCAAAAGAAATATCGGACAAAAATTGTAGTTATAGTTTATTCATACAGCCGTAGTAGTCATACCAGTACTTTTGAACAAATTTGAGTTATTATAACCAAGTAATTCTCTATTTCGTATTTTACTTAATAAATAAGATGTTTTAGGGTCATTTGACCAAGAACTATTGTTTTGAAAAATTCTTAAAAAAAAAAAGACATCTGAATCAAATATATGGAAGATCCAGCCACACTTTAAAATACAACATCTGAGCTTGAGCACAACTGCAAATTCCCCTTTTTTTGCTTAGCACGGCAGTATACAGAGTGTGGCAAAAAAAATATCGGACAAAAATTGTATCATCGAATGGAAGAAAGGTAATTTCATTTTAATGAGTGCCTAATTTATTTTTGTCTCTCACTTTATTAGAAACTAATTTACAATATATTACCTAGTTTATGTATTGTTTTTTGGTTTTCTTACAATTTTAAGCAAAATACCTGCTATTTTAAGTTGTTTAGCCAAGTAGAACGACAGTTCGTTTGCTTGTTGTCCCTTGACGAACAGTATTTGAAACGGCATGCCGTTTCAAGTGGCTTGGAAATGATAGTCGGAAATGTGCACAAAAACGAACAGTGAATATTTCAGTTAATCGTCAGGTCATCCAAAAGTGAGTGCAATGAAATCCTTGGGTTTCCACGACAGAAGTCATTCGTAAGATGGAAATTTGTGACCGATAAGTGGGACTAAGGGAAAAAACAGCTCAAACAGAAGTTTTACGAGTTCCACAAAGTTCAGGCATTTGTATGACTCCAAAGGCGCCAGAAACGTTTGAGACGGGCCGCAAGTCCCTGCTGGAAGAGATACCTTTCACTGATTTACTGTTCAATCGGCTCACATCCCCCAGAACCATAGGATTTAGTCTGTAGACACTCCAAGCACCTTAGAAAGTGTTAGATATCACCAAAACCCGAAGTCAGGCTTGGTCTGAGATCAAATCGGCACAAGTGACAAAAAATCTCTAGTTTTTTGTGAATGAGGGCCATAAAATGAATCAAAAAGTGAACCAGAAGGACATTTTAGAAGTTATTGCACTTCTGTGGGCCTAAGAGCACTTCAGCATTGTATATATTAGACAACATTTTCCTTTAACTCCACACCGATTCATATGGCCAAAAAGACAAGAGTGGTGCAAGGCGCATTGTTTTTGACATAATATCTTTAGAGTGGACGTTCTACTCGCTAGACCTCAATCCCATTTACTACACTGTATAGCCTATTTTGGAGTCAAAGGTCTACCTGAAACACACATAAAATTGAACTCTCTAAACCAATTACTTCATTGGGAATAGGATTGATTAAAGGACTTGCTGCCATTCAATGAAAATTTCAATAAGCAGTTGTATCTCTATATTACTGCAAAAGGCTGCTAGTTTAAAAGCAATTAAATTTATTGATTGCTAAAGGTCTTCTAATATTATTATTTTTTGTGTTTTGTTAATTTATTTGTTTTTAATAGAGTTTCTTAAAAATTGTTTGCCCTTTTTTTTTGCCGGCACCCTGTACATTTGGTTTGCACAGTCAGCAGAAACATAGTTTTGTGATTAAAATTATGCTTGTTTGTTTTATGAAGAAGGAAAATAAATTCTTCACTAAGGTTATTGGCTTTGCTTTTTTGCAAAAAGTATTATTAAACATTTTTTGATCTATATGCAAATTATATTGTCATACAACAACTTGCATTAATGTTAGGCAGTGTTTCAACATAAAAGGGGGGGGGGGAGGAAATTACATCAGAATTTAAGCGTGAGAAATTTGTAATCACTTTTTACTGAAAATTTCAATTAAAACCCTGAAAAGTTGAAATTTTTTTTTTCCAATTTTTCCGAAGTGGAAATTTACTCTTTCGGAAAAAACGGTTTTTTTCCAGTTTTTTCGGAAATTTTCCGTTTTTCCCCCGATTGTTTTCATCTCTAGCCAAGACATGAAAATTACTATTAAGGGGGTATTCTAAGTCTAGAGGCTAAATTTTAAGGTGATTTTACAGGCGTAATAGAAAAAAAAAGAACAAAAAACAGCAGCTAATTTTATTCTCCATTTTTATCAGTTTTTTTTTTAAACTTTAAAAGTATAAAAATGCATAATAGTGGGGAAAAAATTCAAAATTGTAGTTGGAGGAGGCTGGCAAAGTGGGGACTCTAAAACTAGTATGTTGTGGCCATCACGAAACTTTCTTCTATATTTTTCTTTTTTTTCTGATCCTTCCCCATGCTTGACGAGGAAGCAATATTCCTAACAAAAACAAAATTACACATGCAAAAACTTGACGACCATCCCAATGTCTGAATTATTGCAAAAGCAAAGCAAAGAGCGAAAATTGAAAGTTATTTCAAAAGCCTTGCTTGAATTAATTACAAATATTTTATTTGTTAACAAACATAAGATGGCAACAGTTAAAAATTTTAAATCATTGAGATAATATTTCCGATCATTTCCATACAATTAAAATCACGAGAAATACGCAGACGACAATCTATTACGATTTATCTTTCTTATTGTTGCATTAATAAAGCTATTTTTATTCGAAAAAAAAAAACCAACACCTTGGAGCGATTGGTGTCAAAATTGAACCAAAGCCTGTTTACATATGGATTCACATATATTCCAAATTTCAAACAGAACGTAGCATTACTTCTTGAGATAGGGCACTCACAATGGAAAAAAAGAACGGGCGATTGCGCTACCCGCTTTTTAGCTGTTGACACCAAAATAAAATCAGCTTTTATACCCACTAAGTGCTACTTGCCGATATTTTTTTTTTCATTCCGTTCATTATTTCTTGAGATACAGCAGTCACAATTAACAACAAAAAACGTTCTATAGCTCAACCCCCGTTTGAGTTATTGGCACCAAAATTGAATCAGCACCTGTTCCTGTTACTGGCAACATATGAACCAAATTTTGTTTGATTCCGCCCGTTACTTCCTGAGGAATAGCAATCACGCGTAACTCAAAAAATGTCCCATTGCTCCACCCCCCTTGGAGGAATTCACGCCAAAAACCAATGGGCACAAGTTCACATAGGGGCCCATATGTGTACCAAATTTCGTTCGATTTCATGCGGTAGTTTTTGCTGTAGAGCGGCCACAAAAAACTGGTCACACACAGACGTGACACACACACATACACACACACAGACAGACAGACATTTTCCAAAAATAGTCGAAATGGACTCAGCACACCTCAAAACGTTCGAATCCGTCAAAATTCGAAATTCGAAAATTTGCACGAATCCAATACTTTCTTCTATATATTAGATATAGAAGAAAGTAAAAAGGGGGGGGGGGAGGTCTCCTGGTTGACGTGATTCCAATCCTCCAGGTGATCTGAAACCAGGCTTGGAGTCAATTACGAGGGAATGTAATCGATTACGATTATGATTAAGGGCACAATAAAAGGGGGATTACAATTACGATTATAATCCTCTGGCAAAACATAATTACGATTACAGCAACTATCCGATTATGTAGAAAATGTAATCGATTACGATTACAATATGCCGATTATGATTTTGATTACGATTACCGATTTATATTATATTGTATATATATCACCCATTTGCATCAACAACGTGATAGTTGAAAATTATGATTTTTGATTTAATATTAAAGAGATAATTGCAACTATCGTGTAGTATTAACTTAAAGGTTATTAATTTTGTATTGCGCTGTTGCAGGGAAAGAGCAATATATGAAAGATAATAAAAAAAATCTAGAAAATTCAAATTGCGTACATTACACAATGCCACAATGACTGTACAGGTATAGGCACTCTTATTCAAATGGATACACAGTGCATATTGTTTTTGACTCGGCTGTTCATTATTATTTTGCCATTGCAGTAGTTCTGCCTTAGCCCTGGCTAAGGGCAATGGCTTATTGCTAAACTGCTCAACATTTTATAGCTTATTATTTCTGAAAATTGTGTGGTATATTTCATCATTGTACTCTCAATTAATTACCAATTAATTTAATGCGCAGCTATTCAAAAAAAAAGAACCTCCTATGGATCTTTATGCAGAAAAACTGCAATGTAATAAAATACGCGGAAAGTGTAACTAAAAAATACGGAACTAAACAATTGAAATTAAAAAAAAAGGAATTAAATGCATTTAAGTGTAATTAATACTTCAAATATGTCTGTTTTTTTTTCTCTCTCTCTCTCTCATTCTTTGAGAAGTGAAAAAATTCCAGCAATGCTAAACAATCGTTGAACTGGAGCACATGACGCAGAGGTGAAAAAATACTTGGGTAGTATTATTTTTAGCAAAAAGATACTTATGAGTGTTAGACCCTTACAACTTGATTTCATTTTTGAATCACTCGCGTACCATATAAATTGCACTTTTACAAGCGCTAAAAGGCTTCAACTTAACACTCATAAAAAAAAAAAAGATTGGACATAACATATTTTTGCTATGATTTCCACTTTTTTGTCATACAGCTTTTTTTTTTTTTTGCATAAATGAGTATTTTATAATGATATTTATACATCAGAGTTTTAATGCAACAGTGAAGTGCAATTTTTCTCAGTTTAAAAATGTAGCTTAAAAGATAATTAAAGTTCAAAATTTGTGTTAATTCCTTGATACAATAAAACAAAAACAAATTTTTATAAAATCTGTCAATGCAAACTTTTTACTTTCATACATACTCATTAATTAGAGATAATCAATTGTAAACATATGAACATACATTTAAGATGAAACTATGCGAGGATCTTATTCACCAGGGTTTAAATTAGATGTCATGTAGCAAAAAATAAATGCAATACGTGTAGAGGCAAGAATACTTAAAGAATCACTGAAACACAAATGCGAATTCCGTTTTCGTTTGACAAAATCTTTTTTCAGTCATTCACTACTTTCTCATGAAAGTATAAAAAAAACAAAAGCATTTTGTTGCGCAAAACTTAGTTGTACTTTTGATATCATTGTACTTTTCTGCTAAAATACGATTTTGAGGGCGGCAATGTGCTTCGCTTGATTGCCTAACATTGACAGATGAAAGGGAAACTGATGAATGACCAATTGTAGGGATTTGGGAAGACGTTCCCAAGAAGCCAAGAAGTGCAAAAGCGCCCACAGGGTACTAATTGTACTAAACACTTTAAGATGGGTTTCGATTTATGACTCTTGTTTGCAAACAGGGACGAGTGGGGATGAGCACTGAATAGTCGTTTAAAGAAAGAAGTTGTTTTCAATGTTACTATTGCACTATATGTTATCTTTCCATACATTAATAAAAGGGAGGCTTAAATGTTTTCTCTTTTAGAAAGTCAAGATTACACGATTACAAGGGGAAATTACGGATTATTTTACTTGGATTACAGTTACGATTACGCATGAAAATCCTGATTATGATTTCGATTACGATTACGGCAGTATCCCATCGACAGATTACGATTATGATTATGATTATACAAAAACGTAATCGATTACTCAGATTACGATTACGTAATCGTCGATTACTCCAAGCCTGTCTGAAACATAACGTCAAGGTTAATTCTTATTTAACAAAGATGTAAAATTGTCTGGACGTAGCGATTTGATCACAAAAAGTTCATTTTTTGGCTCCTTTTTTGAACTTTGGTATTTTTTTTTAAAATAATAAAAATCAAAAATTTCAAAAAACCCAACATGGGGACAATTTTATAGTACTAAGAAAGTCTGTACCAAATGTCAAGTAAATCGGTGTACTAGAACTTGAGATATCTTGTCAATCATGTTGAAAAAATTAGTTTTGAGAAAAACACTTTTAAAGTTTGCAGTCTCATTTCAGCAAAAGAGTTTATTTCAACAAAATTAACTGTAACTCCAAAAATAATTTGAATTTCTTTAAATCCGCATAGAACCTTTTTTTTAAAGGTCTATTCTAAAAGGTCTGAGAATATGAAGGGAAAAAAATTCGATTTTTTTGAATTTTCCGACTAGAGAATGCCCCTTTAAGTTCAACAACATTTAGTCTTAATAAGCATAATGTTACCCCAATACTGCATATTGGAGGGGGGAGTGGATTTTTAAAAGTTCAACTTGTGTTTTCTCAATAATAAGTACAATCCTATTTTTATTATTTCATATTAAAAGTAAATATAGCTACAGCATATTTATTTTTTTAAAGATGTCATGGCTGAACTTTGAATTTAGTTTTCAACTGTATAGTAGACGAAACAAATCGAGGCATTTAGAAAGATATGTGAACCTTCGACATTTTAATATTTCACTAAATCTTTTATTTCAATTTTAGCTTTTTTGCTTAAGATCTTTTGACCTCGGCTCAAACCCTGATTTTATTAGACACAAAAAAGCTGTTAATGGTGTAAGGACAAATGAATGCTTCCTGCATTTCCAATTTTATTCAAATTCTTAAACAACACACTTTAATCCATTAAATTTTATTTTTAAAAAAGTCAATAAACATTTTAAAGCATTTTTTTTCCTCTGCTGAGTATTATTAAAAAAGAGCATAAGCAGTTCAATTGGTTCTACACATAAAAATTTATGAGTCTAAAACCTATATTTGAATGGTAAATATATAACAAGTCTGTAAAAAATTGCAAGATAAGTAAGAAAAAAAAAATAATAATTTGAACTTTTACATCTTGAATTCAAATTATGTTTTTCGCAATCACGAGTGGGTGTGTATGTAGGAGTGCGTGCTTGTGTGTGTGTGGGGGGGGGGTATGTGTATGTAGGCATGTGTGTTTGTATGGGGGTGTTTTTATGTGTGGGTAATTGTGTGTATGTGTAGGTGTGTGTATGTGTTTGTTAGTGTGTGTGTGTGCATATGCGTGTAGGTGTGTGTAAGGCAAGAGACGCAACCTGGAGACGGTTTTCGCTAGAGGAGCAGCATCGTGAGGCGCTGGCCGACGGTGGTGCTGCAGAGGGAGGCGGGGGGGGGGGGGGGGGGAATAAAATCATAGGACATCAAAACAGTCAAGTGATAAGCTATCGTGATTGCTCAAAAAAAAGTGGAACACTTGGTAAGTATACAGGAAGATTTTTTTTAAGCAAGGTAAAGCATTCACTAATATTATCTTTACAATCATTTATCTGTCAATATACAGGATGACTGCAAGAAATTTCATAAATCAAAGTGATGTTTATCTTGCCTGTAACAACAGAAAAAGGATTATTTATTTCACTTTACTGCTAAGTTTTCATGAAAAATTCAAAATAGATTTTACTTACGCAAACACTGTACAGTTGTATCCATTTAGAACTTCTTTTATGAGTGGTGCTACAACAGCTTTGTAAACAGAGATCTAAATAAAGAAAGATAGAAAATTATGAATTTTCTTTTTTCAAATTTTTACGAGTCATTTTCCCTTAACAGCGCTATTTGAACAGGGCAGAGAATGGCACAAGCTGGGATAGGGAATGACACATAGAGGAAATAATAGTTTACAGAAGGTATTGTAATCTCTCTGGGAAAAGGAAACACTATTTTAATGAAATTTTAAAGAATCCAAATGTGGTGGGTTGCAAAACGTAATCATATTTCCCCCCTTATATGTGATATGGAAATGACGAAAATCATGATTAACTTATCTATTATATAACTACATACAACAAAAATGAGGGTCACCTAAAGTAAGGTAAGATAATTTTTATAATGAAGACACAATTCAAAGACTAAATTATGGGTTATAACTATCACAAGATGCGAGAATTATTAATTCTACTGGCTGCATTGCCCAGCTTTGCAGTCCACCTCGAAAATAAAAGTTATGTCAAGTGATGCATGTTCAACAATCAGGCTTCCAGGGTTGCCACAGAAGTTCAAGAATGAAATTCCCTGACATTTCCAGGTTTTCCAGTTGATTTTTAAAAAAATTCCAGGACAATGAATGTCAACTTACATTATTTAATATCAGTACAATACAATTTTTACTGTAAATAAACCTACTTTATTAACCAAATAATGGTTTAAAACATTGTCAGCAGTTGTTATCAAAATTTGTGTTAGGTAAAGACAAACTTAAAATTTAATTACAAATGCTTTGAATGTCTTGCAGGTATTTCCAATTAATACTTTTATTTTTAAATCTCTGCAATTGTGTTGTGTAAAAGTTTGTTTCCCTTTCAATGCAAAAATTTTATTTTACTCAAAACTTTTCCTTAGTACTTTTTTTTAAAATCTTTTTATTACTTTGCAACCTTATCCTAATTGCAAGATCATATTTTCTAGGGACCATTCCAGCATAACTGAGCATATTGTAAGAAACTTCATTTGGTTTAAGTCTCCCTTCCTCCTTGCAGCACGAATAACAGCATTCCATCAGTCCATAATGTTACAAGACTTTTCTTTCAAATTTTCGACCAACATGCAGTTGTTGATACTAAAATCTCAACAAATGGTGTAGCATCTTTTTAAAAAACATCTATGTTTAAAAAAAAAAAGTCCAAAATTAAAACATCAATGTTTTAACAAAAACCCAGGATGGATGTTTCCAAAACATTCTCGACTGTAACGTAAACATGTGAAAAAATTATCACCATTGTGATAAAGGGATAAAATCATACAACTTCCTTTTGGCAAGCAAGGATCCATAAAACCCATAGTTCATTCTGTTTCAAAAATAAAAATGCATGCCAAATATTCTCTGCAATGATGATTCCATTTAAAATTTACATTCTTAATACATAAGAATATAGAAAATTATTAAACTATTAGTCTAAAATGGACTTTAATTTTTATTTAAAAATATTTTTTACAAACCCTTAGTTTTAAAAGCAAATGTAGAACTAAAAAAATTAAATGCTCATTTTTTTTACAATTTAGTATTTTTACAAAAAGTATGTACTTGCTAATTAACTCAATAACAGCTAAAGCTTGCAAAAATAAATAAATAAAATCATTTAAATCCAGAATTAAAATATCTTCCAACCATTGAAATAATGGAAAAGTTTGAAGGATGCATAACAACTGAAATCTCAAACATACTGTTTGACCATCGATTACATGGAAAGGCTAATATCCGGTTTATAGGCGGAAATGGACATATCTATTAGTTTATAGGGGTGTTAGTTGGTTTGTTACAGATGTGCACTGTTGCATCTCTAATATTTAGCCTTGGTTTTGTAAAAATTAAAATTTGCTCTCAGTAACATTTTTTAATCTAAATTACATTCGATCTATATTCTCAAGGCAAAAATTAATTGATTTATTTATTCACAATAAAGTTTTCAGGTTACCATTTTGCTTTTACGTTCCTGAACGAAATGAAAATATTTTATTTTCTTTTTGTTGTTTCCATGGTAACTATTTTTGTTTTCCCTTATTTTATTTTGCGTGCATCAAAATCCCATCGTTATTTTCCCGTCTCCCCTGCTAGATTTATTTAGATGGAATAGTCTTTACTTGGCAGATTGCCAAATTACATATAATCCGCGGTTAAACAGTACTATGGAATTTTTGGCTTGGATTTTCTTCCTCTCAACTATCAGGAAATTTTGCTTATCTGGAATGCAACATTTACCGCACTTTCACATTTTTACACAACATTTTCACTCATCAGATGCAAAAATTGGGAAGGAATTCCCTGATATTTCAAAAATTTGTGACTTCCCCTGACAATTCCCTGACCATTTTAGGGGTTTTCATTTTCCCTGACAATTCCAGGTTTTCCATATTTTCCAGGTGAGTGGCAACCCTGGGCTTCAATTATAGAAAAAAAATACTAAAATTTTCCGAGAAAATAATCATTCTTAAAGTAAAAGAACAGCAAATCAAAAATTCCCGAATAAATTAAGCACAATCTTCCTGACCATCTTCAGCTGGCAGTACAAAAAAAAAAAAAAGATAAATTGCCAAATAATAATCAAAACGGGATATTTTTACCTCAAAACAAAATTTTATTTAGTCACAATAGAAAAAAAAAGCGGCAACTTTCTGAATTGTTTTCATGCTAATTTAAAATTAGATCATGCAAACGATAATTTGATAATTTTCCGGCATGAAATTCTGTTCCATTAGGATTAAAAATGCTTTTAAATTTTTCTGTGGTGATTTTACAGCCTTTTTTTCTTTTTTTTTTAATTTAAAGGAATTAAATCAATTTCAAGGCTATCTATCGCGGGCTTTTGAATGATGCTAAAATCAAACTGGTTGGATAATTATTTCGGATAGAAAGAGTCATTTAATTGAATTTTAATTTTTAGGCCTTAAAATTAAAATTCAAAGGGTTTGGTACTTTTTTTGGCATTTGAAAACCTCCCCTATGTTTCTTTTCAGGTCCCCAAGTATCTCCCTGACAAATTTGGTTGTGCTCCGACGAAAACTGTGGATTTGTATAAAGAACATACATATATATATTCTTTGTTTTATTTATATAGATATATGTAGAATAGAAAGTCCTAACTTTTTAGAACTAATTTTGCTTTAAGGTGGGGGTAGGGACATACAGGGGAATGACATTTATCATTTAAAAAAATTTTTTAATAAATAATAATAGATAGTTTGTTTTGACCTTTTTTAAACATCAAAACATGTTATTAACACATTCCAGTGTCATTTTCATTTTTATAAAGTCATTACAACATTCTCTAAACTGAGACAAGAATGTCTCAGTTTAGAGAAAATGACCCATGTTCAGTGCACCAAACCAGTAACACCAACTCACAGCCTGTGGGCCACATGGGGCATGCAAAGCTGATACATGTCGACCGCTATTATGTATCCAAAATTACTGTTTGTTTTCCTTAGCTGAGACCTAACGCCAATTTCGGCCAGCGGTAAGTAACCATCCTCAACCTATCGCCCCATTTTAAAATGGATTTTCTCCTGAGTGCTAGTCTTTGCTTTTGAGAACGAAAGCATGTTTTTGAACCTTCCAAAACAACCAATCAACTTCTTTCGGTATTAAGAATGATTGTCGCAAATTTGAAGCTCAATGGTCAGAAATAGGTTTCTGAAAGACTGATGAAAACTCTGCATTGATAAAATCAGCTTGTGGTCAATAATTTTCATTTCTTTTTTTCCCCCATATTAGCTAGGGGCAGGGTTGTCCTATTTTGTCCACCCCGGACAAAATGTCATTTTGCCCGCTTCATCAGTAAACTGAAAGTTTTGAGTTAAAAATGTGAAGTTTGAAAATAATAAATAATTATATAAATTTTTCTCCTATTCAAGTAATATTTCAATATAACTAGGGGGCTCTGCCCCTGTTCGCTAATGCTCACCAACCTCTGAAGATTGCTTCGCAACATTATTTGATTTGCAAAGATTTAAACCGTCAATTTAAAAAAAACAGATTAAAAACGCATTATGAACTAATGCTCTTTGGATCAAAAAGCACCCTTTCTCTGGGTTTCAAAATAACTTGTACCAACTTGCAGAGTCGTAAGGGCTAAAGGGCTCTTGAGCATTGCATAGCTGCAGTTTTGTACGTTTGAAAGTCGCTTTCATATTCGTGGTCTCAAGTAATGCATTTTGCTCTTTAGCTCGATGCTTGAATTGAATTGAGTCTAAGATTTTCCGTTAAAATCGAAACCCTTAAAGTTTGTGAATAAGAAAGAAGAAACATGCGAATCGAAAAGACGTAACTAGCGCAACGCCAAATAAAACATGGAATACTTTTAATAGAGATGAAATTATTTGAACTTCATTTTTAATGGCTTGTAACTTTTTTCCCTTTGGAGATAGAAGCTCAGTTTTTCGACCATTGGTCAAGTTAAATCTGAAGTAAAAAAGCCGCTATTTCCAGTGGTGTCCTAAAGAAAATTGTGGGACAATTCCTTTCAATTTTTACTGATAGATTTAATAAAGAAAGTAGTGCCTAAATTTTAGCTAAGTCTAAAAAAATTCAAGCTAAAAACGCAAATAACTTCTGTTGTATTTAAGTTAGAGCATTGAAATAAATTGCGTAGAACGTGGAAAATTATACCCTTTCCAAGGCTATATAATATTAACATGTGCAAGTAATAATTCACCCATTTAAAAGGCAATAATAGGCAATTTATGTGAAATTTGAGCTTAAAAAAAATTAATTACAAAAAAACTAATTCAAACTCAAAAAAAATAAAACCCCAGGTGCACACCACTGGGGCTCAAAGTAATTCTGTACAAAATTTTAAGGCTGTAGGTGCTATGGAGCGTCCTGAATGCACGTCTACACAGACTTCCCACCAGAATTTCTTTGAAACCTTACTTTTATTTACTATAAAGAGAAAATAGCATACATAAATCTGTATATAAACAATTGATGGTAAAATATTTTAAAGTGAAAATTAAAAAAAAGTAAGATGAGTTGAAGTTTATGTAAGTATGTTAATAAATCAAATGAGTGTTAAAATAAATTAAAATGCATGTAATAGCATTAATAAAACAAGCATATCAGCTGTAAATTTTAAGATGTTTATCTGTAATATGCAGATTTATTGCCCATAGTGAGTGCATTTATAAAATTAAAAAGTAGAAATAAAAAGTTTTTAAACGTTGGAGTTTCAAAACATTAAAAATCATATTAAAAAAAAAAAAAAACTAGTATGTTGTGGCCATCACAAAACTTTCTTCTATATATATTTTTTTCTGATCCCTCCCCATGCTTGACGAGGAAGCAATATTCCCACAAAAACAAAATTACACATGCAAAAACTTGACGACCGACCCAATGTCTGAATTATTGCAAAAGCAAAGCAAAGAGCGAAAATTGAAAGTTATTTTAAAAGCCTTGCTTGAACTAATTAGAAATATTCTATTTGTTAACAAACATAAGATGGCAACAGTTAAAAATTTTAAATCATCGAGATAATATTTCCGATCGTTTCCATACAATTAAAATAACGAGAAATACGCAGACGACAATCTATTACGATTTATCTTTCTCTTTGTTGCATTAATACTATGTTAAAGCTATTTTTATTCAAAAAAAAAAAAAAAATCAACACCTCTTGGAGCGATTGGCGTCAAAATTGAACCAAAGCCTGTTTACATATGGATTCACATATATTCCAAATTTCAACCAGAAGGTAGCATTACTTCTTGAGATAGGGCACTTACAATGGAAAAAAAGAACAGGCGATTGCGCTACCCCCTTTTTAGCTGTTGACACCAAAATAAAATCAGCTCTTATACCCACTAAGGGCTACTTGCCGATAAATTTTTCTTTCATTCCGTTCATTATTTCTTGAGATACAGCAGTCACAATTGATGACAAAAAACGTTCTATAGCTCAACCCCGATTGAGTTATTGACACCAAAATTGAATCATCACCTGTTCCTGTTAATGACAATATATGGACCAAATTTTGTTTGATTCCGCCAGTTACTTCCTAAAGAATAGCAAGCACGCGTAACTCAAAAAACATCCCATTGCTCCACCCCCCTTAGAGGAATGTGCACTAAAAACCAATGGGCACAAGTTCACATAGGGGCACATATGTTTACCAAATTTTGTTCGATTTCATGCGGCAGTTTTAGCTGCAGAGCGGCCACAAAAAACTGGTCACACACAGACGCGACACACACACACACACACACAGACAGACATTTTCCAAAAATAGTCGAAATGGACTCAGCACACCTCAAAACGTTCGAATCCGTCAAAATTCAAAATTCGAAAATTTGCACGAATCCAATACTTTCTTCTATATATTAGATATAGAAGAAAGTAAAAAGAAGGAAAAACTACTTGATATTAATAGAAGAAATGTTGGCATGAAGTGAAATCTGTTCTTGCAATACAAATGTGATGATCAGCAACAGGCTCTGACTAGGCTGTTCCTTAGTGATTTATTAGTCCCCAATGATGATTAATGGCCCTTTTAAAGCTTTCTACCCTCTTGCCTATTATAGCCTCTTCCGATACACTGTTCTGGATACCCACAAACCTACTAAAATAGTAATTTTCCTTAATTTGTATGACATTAACATATCCATAAAATAGATGAGTACATAAATATTTTACTATGGGGTGACATCAAAAAAAACTCGAAAAATATAACAGTTATAAAATATCTTTAGTCTGTAAATCTTTTGTTTTGTATGTATGTATGTCTCCAAGCATTTCATTTGACTTTCCAATTGAGTTTATTTTCTACCATTGTATATAATAGTCTAATCATGCCCAATAGCTTATTCACATAGTTAAATTTTATTACTTTTAAGTAAATTATGATCTAAAATTAGCTGCACTAATCTGTAATTATTATTTTTTTTTTTTTTAGATTTATGAAATTCTAAAGCTAATGATTCTATTTTAATTCAATGATTATTTCATAACAGAAAATGTATTAGAACAATATACTAATATTATTACACCATAACAAATTTATGCAACATATATAATCAATTTATTTTTCATTTTGTCCAGTTTCTTTCGTCGCCCGGACTTTTTACAAAAAAGTGGACAAAATAGCAACCCTGGCTGGGGGGGGGGGTTTCATTTTAAGTATATGTTCTGACCTGCGAGATTCATCTGAATGTGAGATGTGGTTTCAAGGAAAAAAAGGTTGGGCACCACTACTAAACAATTTGCCTGAAAGCTTTTCAATATTTTATCTTGACTTTTAAACACTTTCAATGTTCAGTAAAGCACTTTTTCAGAAACATAAAAAATATAAATTACTTTTAATGACATGATTACTATTTTATTTCTTCTAATTTCAAATCTAGAAATTTAATAAAATTGAAGAATTTTTTATCAAGGCATGTTCTACTTTTTTCAAGCTATATAAAAATTTTAAATTGATGTATGCAGTTTATTTATATATTTTCCCCTGCATCGTCAGACAAAACATAATGCAGGGGATCATTTAATATTGATAGGTAAATTAAAGCATAAAATGATTTAAGTTTAAACAAATACTTCATCCATATGAAAAAAAGAAAAATATCAAATCATACTGACATCTGGCCAAATAGATAGCAATGTTCATTCATCCAGGCTTTTATTTACAGGTATGCATTTTGCGAAAGAAAGAAATTTTTGTGAATTCTTTGTGGGAAAAAAAAAACCTAATTTTTGGTCACTTTTTATTTGCATATTTTTTGTGAAAACATTCTGTTGTTTCATATACAGCATGTTTGCATGTCACAATTCTAATTTGAAATCCCTTTGTTACAGGGTTTCGCCAATATATATTCAAGGATATGATATTTTCAATATTTATATTTTCAACTATGGTATTTTCAATATAAAAGTATATAAATCATAGTAAAATTGTACATTTATTATTAAAAACAACCAAAAAGTCATGTACTATATTTTTATGATGTATAATGCACCATTAATATAACAAAGTTAATATAATTTTCCATTTTTACCTGTATTTTATATTCATAAAATTATTAGGAATGTTCCAATATTAATTCATATAAAAAGTGCATAATTAAATTTTAAACATTGCTCAGAAAAAAAAAGTGTCCATTGACTGCACTGAGTAATGCATATTTTTTATTTCTGGATCATAACTATAAAAGTAGCTAACAGAAGAAAAATGACTAGAAACGTACCGAGTACTCGGTAACTACTCGGTACTCGGCCAAATTCTGATCAGATACTCGGCCAATACTGAGTAGTTGCAAAAAATTGAATATTGTCCTAGACAGATACTAAAATGTCTAAAAAAGAGCAAGCATTATATTCTGCAATCATTTACAATTACAATTTATAAGTAAAATTTAAATTTTGAGAGTAATGCAGTTTGTAATGCTTCAATAGAATAAATCTTTATTTTAATGTCCCCAAAGTAAATAAAACTTATTATTAGAAATTATGCAAAAAAGGTATAGAAGTAAAGTATAGAAAATATGGAATTTTTATATTAAAAATGGATTTTTGCTACAAACAAAAATTAGTTATAAAAAATATAAAAATACCTTTGCTTAAAAAATAAAAGGAAACAAAACAATGTTAAAAGCACAGTGCAGGAAAACTGCAGACATGTGTTTTGGCGTTACAAGGAATTCCTTTTTCAATGCACAAAATGGGAGCTCGTGGATTTAAGGCATCCTACAAAAGTCGAATTTTTTTTGTCAAATGTCTTTATTCTTTAACTCACATGTTATGCACTGAAAAAGACGTTCCTTGTAACAGGAGGGGAGGGGGGCAGAAACACGTGTCTGCAGTGTTCCTGCACATTTGTTTTATCTGCTTTTAAAAATTATTTATGTTTGGCGAACTAGAACTATGATTGGTATACAGTGAAACCGCTCCTAACAGACACCCCTCTTATGCGGACAATTTTTAATTCCCCAGTTCCAATGCAAATAACATTATTAAACCTCTGTCTTGCGGACATCTCTCTATTGCGGACAAAAAAAATTGTCCTGTTAGTGTCTGCATTAGAGGGATTTCACTGTTATTTGTTTTAATTCCAACTTGATTAATCATACCTTTTATTTATTTATTTTTAATTTAAAAAAAAAAAATTGTAAAATTTTTGACACAAACAAAATTGTTTATATGTAATATGTAATTAAATTTCAGCAGGAATTTAGTTTTAAAAACTATTATATGGACCAGGAGGTCTATACTACTATTCCAATAATAAGTTCAAAATTCATCACATGTGTGTCAGTGGTTCTTCTTAAAACATAATTGGTACTTGGTAACTCGGCCGAGTACTCGGTAACTCGATACTCGGCCGAGTACTCGGTACTCGGCCAAAGTGCTACTTGGTACGTCTCTAAAAATGACTATAACAGCTAATGTTAAATTATCTCCATTAAAATTGATAGAAATGTAAAATGAAACATTAGATATAATTAATGAAAGAAACATTAATGTTCTGTCTACATATTGCAATTATAACATAAGAAAATAAAAAGTGATTTGAGGATTTTCAAGACTTTAGTTTGTGCTCATTGACAATATTGGATATATATCAAAATATCGGATATTTTTGAAAATATCATGATATTTTCGAACCCTGCTTTGATATAAAGGATTTCACTGAGAATTACCGTATTTTCGGGAATAAGCGCCGTGGCGCATACTAGAAAAAAGTAAAAAAATTGCTGGTGCGGCGCATATAACGGGTGCGGCGGATACAGTGTTTTTTTTTCCAAGTTTAAAAAAAAATCAGAAAATGCTGCTAACAGATGGCACCACATCGTTTGCTTTCATTTCACGGAAATCCCTCCCCTTAGGCGACAAGTAAAGCAAAGAGGGGGAGGGAAGGTGAGTCAGCGATTGCGCATGTTTCACCGAGGAGAGAAATCAGGGTTGCCAACTTGGGGGTTTTCCCCCTAAATTTAGGGGGAAAATTTTAGAATGGGATTTTTTAGGGGGATAAAATTTTTAGGGGTAAATTTAGGGGTTTTAATTTTAGGGTTTATCAAGTAAAAATGTTTTTCTTTTACCTTTTGAAAACGTAATTTTTCGATTGTTTCATTTATTTTTTTACTTACATAGTCTTTTTTTGCCCCTTAATAGTCCATGGTTTTGATCAGAAATGACATAAAAATGATACAAATGCCTTTACTCACTCAGCAGCGAAAAATAGCAATGGTCACGTGACCTTTTAATCCCACGTGTGACGTCCCAGTCAAAGGATCACGTGTCTTTCTGATGTCATTTAGGGGTTTTATGAGTTGAGTTTAGGGGGAAACATTTTTAGGAGTTGGCAACCCTGAGAGAAATGCTGGTCCACGTGCGCGAGTAAGCCTTATCGCAGCGGAGCGAAGGGGTCAGGAAATCCTTCGACCTTCGCAACAAGTAAAGCAAAGAGGGGGAGGGAAGGTGAGTCAGCGATTGCACGTGATTCGCTGAAGAGAGTTGATACACGTGGGCAAGCAAGCCTTATCGCGTCGGAGCGAAGGGGTCAGGGAGAGGAGGCAGCAAAAGTACTAGTAAGAGAGAGGGATGAATGTCCAGTGTGTAAAGGGAATTTACCACCTCTCTCACGAAAATAGGTTGCTTGGTCAAGCAACCTAATAAGAAACTTGTCTCCTAGCTCTAATTTTATTATTCACTCACATCGTCGTGTTGCATCTTTTGCTGCCGTTCGTGCGTTCTTGGCTTATCTTTTTTTACGAATTTTTTTAGAGTTGCTTTTGAAATGGCTCCTTAGCAATTGAAAAGTTATACTGCAACCTTTAAGTTTAAGGTTATAAAGGCAGAAGCAATTGGAAATCGTTTTGCTGCCAGAGTTTGGCACTGACGAGATGTGTTTGCCGTTGGAAATCGGATAAATTAACCATCGAAAGTGATGACCAATCGAGGGATGCCGAAGGCAAAAAGTGAAAAATGGGGATTTTTTTAAATATTTCTTTATTGTTAATTAAAAATACTAACGAGAAATAAAAATATATTTTTTATTTACATTTAATCCAGCTTACTTTACTACTGATTGTGCTTTTAAGTTTTTTAATGCTGAGTGCGCACTTATGGAAGGTGCGGCGCTTACACCGGGTGCGGTGCATACATTAAAAAACTTTTTTCTTTGAGAATATATTACGACGCGGCGCTTACACCGAGTGCGGCGCTTATTCCCGAAAATACGGTACTTGGAAGCTGAAGATTTTTTACCGACTAATTGATTGCAGGGTTGGGCGGATTGGATCCAATGGTGTTTTTTTTTGTTGAAAAAACCCATTATTTAGCCTACTTTTGGGTTTTTTTAATTTTCCGAGACGTTTTTTAAAAAAATAATCAAAATACTTTCACAATTTAAACTTCTTTTTTCTTTGGTCTTCACCACAGACAATGGATATACAAAATGAATTTTGAACTTCAATAGTATTTCTTAACTCTTAACAGCATTAAAAAAATACTTTAAAGATTTTAAATAAATATATTTATTTTTTTTCTTTTCTTTAACTGGTCAATAACTAACTCAAATTATCTTGACTAAGTCCTGTCATGTCTGATTTTCTCAATATTTGTAGATTGTACAGAGGAAACTTCTCTAGCTAAAAGGCTTTCATGTGAATTATTTTTTGCAAACCAACCTGTCACAAATCTCGAATAAACAAGGTATATTTTTTAGAAATTAACAGGTTTTACAAACGGTCGTACAGAAAACAGAATATCATGGACAGTATTTTCATTATCTTACGAAAAAGTTTAATATTTGTTACTCTATATACAGAAATAGAAAAACAGGCAACATAAAATTCAAAGAAGTGTCTTGATTAAGCTGGAATTCAGTAAAAAAGTATTATTTTAACTACTTGAGGTTCTACAGTAGTTTTGCATAACAAAATGAAATACAATAAAGTAAAATGCAAAAAAAGAAAAAACTGTAGTAATTAAAAACGAACAATAGATTTTATCACTCGAGAACAAGGACGCCCATATGCAAAATTTTAAGGGTGGGGAGGGCTCAAATATTTTCTCCATGGTTTAGCAGGATATTTTCTTCATAGAAACTGATTTCAGTACAGATTCTTCATCTTCTTCGGCACTACAGCCTAGAGCAGGCCAAGACCGTCTCAATCAGTTTCCTCCATCCCGCCCTGTCAGAAACAGATTTCCTCCATCCACTGAGGCCAACAATTTTTAAGTCTTTCTCGGCACAATCGAGCCATCTGGTTGGTGGGCGGCCCCTCTTGCGTGCACCATCTATAATTGTGAAGGTGACTTTATGGGTGAAGGTGACCCATAAAGTTCAGTACAGATTAGAGTTATTAAAATTTGAATTTTTAATAACTCGTTCATTAATGGCTGGAGAAGAAATGTTTTTACATTTTTGCTAAGAAAAGGTACTAAAAGCTATAAATTTCTAATTTATAAAGAGCGGCTTGAGCCCCCCCCCCCCCCCCCCCATATGGGCGCCCTTGCTCGAGAAGTATTTTTGCCTTAACTGTTGGTAATCATGGAAACTAAAAAATATGAAACTTCACCATTCTTAGGTTTTGTTGTTTTTTACACTTTTCTTCAGAAAACGCTGAATTTTAACTAGTTTTCCAGGTGTTTTTACCCTAAGACAATTTTTGCGCTTTGTGCATATACTTATGCTACAAGTATCCCACATTGTGCCTAAAAACTACAAAAAAAACCCACATTTCTTTTTTTTAAAAAAAGTTTTAGTTGGGGTTTTTTGGGTTTTATTTTAAAAAAACCCAAAAAACCCTGGGTCCATGGGCTTTTTTTAAAAAACCCGGTTTTTGCCAACCCTGAGATTGAGCTTAAAAGAGATGAAAGAATTGTTTTTAAAAATGAAATTTTGTGAAAAGTTTAATTTTAAGAAATATGAAATTTTGTAAAATGGCCACTTTTACAATATAGAATTTTACATCTGAATTGATGCCGTGGATAGCTATTGCATTCTTGCACCACTAATTATATAATTAAGTGGTCATCATTTTTAATAAATTTCAAATAAAACCAGCATTGTATAACTTTGATATATTTGCAGTAAAACGATAAAGTATTACCTGCTCAGAATCTATTGGGAAAACCTTATCAAAAAAGAACTCTCTGTTGTGGTTTTTATCCTTCAATACAATTTCTTTCCTTTCAGGTATAACTTCAACAATTGATGGTGAACCTTGTCTTTTCTCAAAGCTATTTAATGGCCTATTACATGAAAAAGAAGAAAGAAATCTTAATGCCATTAGAAAATAATTTCACACTTGCAAAAACAAAAAAAAAGTATAGATGATTAAAATGCAAATCATTACTCATTTTAACAAGTGAGAAATATATGCTTAAACATTCCCATGCGTTTCTTTCTCCTCCTTTCCAAAAACACTTTGTAATGTCTTTGAAAAAAAAAATCAAGACACAATATTACAAAAATCAGGGCACTTATAACATTTTTAATGCGTGTAGCGTGCATTGTGGCGAATACAAGGGGAGGGTTAAGACCCCCCCCCCCCCCTCCAAGCCATTGACAATGGTATCCGTTACCACAACTGTATAAATAAAATGTAAAAGATTTCAGTTGCCTTTTTAATTTCTTAATTATTTTTCAAATTTCTTTTTCCATTGCTTTTTATCGACACCTGCGCAAATTTTTTTTTCCATGTTCAGAACCATAAGTTCGTTCAGGGGGAGGGGGGTCCTTCTTCAGCATGACCCTTCCCCCCAAATAGGGGAGGTTTGCATCTGTCCCTGAGTATGCATATATATTCATATATTCAGTTTATAAATGTATCACCGCCAGGTTTGCACAACTGCTAGTGTAAGTGTAAATAACAATGAACAATAAAAAACTAAACATTAGAACATTTGGTGCAACCTAGCTTGATCTGTTTCAGTTAATCTGTTTGCGTGATTTGCTTCCTTATGAGTGTAATACATTGTAATCTTGTTTTGCTTTTACATAATTTTTTTTTTTTTTTTCACATACAAAAGACACATTTCTAAAATAAAAATTTTCGTTTTCCGACAAATCATACAAAAATTTTACATGTAAACAAATTTATTATTTTTTCTCCTGAAACTCTGATATGAAAAACTAAAGTTTTTCCATCATTAATCAACAACGCATGAGCTTTGATTGGAATGTAGTCATTTGAGAAAAGTTTAGTCAAATATATTTGTGTGCTGCAAAGATTCTACAATTAATACCCATTGAGTTATTAAACTCCTAAATTCTTCAGTTATAACTGAATTATTAGACATTTATTAGTCAGTTATTTCAAAACAATTAATATAATTTAATGAAACACATACATCAGGAGGGTGGGGGTATCCAATGTGATTCTTTATTTCTCATGCAAAACCTCAAATTCCTCCACTAAGAGCACATACTCAACCTCTAAAAAAAACGCTGCCTCCTCGAAAAGTGACATGTCTTGATTTTTTAGTTTGAAAAATCTGGTCATTACATATCGTAGCCTAAGAACAACAGTAGAATACCACTTATTTCTGGGCTTAGCTGTCTTACTGTTGATCTTAGACGACGATGTGTATCTTTCACGAAGACTACAACATTAAATTTTAAAGTTATGAAGCTGACGATTTAGATAAGATTAAAGGCAAATAATAGCTCAAAGTAAACTTTCCCCGAATAAAAATTCAAAAACAACACGGAATCAAATTTAAATGCATTGTTTGTGTGTGTAGTGTTTGGGGTTGAATTATATTGACTTATGCATCGTTACATCAACTATGATGAGTTCAAGAAAAATATCAAATATATTAACATACCTGCAACGAGCGAAGACCTGAATCCGTTGGTTTTTCGCATTGTGTTCTTTGCTTTTGTTCATTTCGTACGCAAACACGAACGTCGGAACAAAACACGATTAAAAAATATAAGTTTTTATCGTTTTCGTTCTTTTCCGTCTCGATTGCTATGTTTTCTTAGCCAAGTTATCTTTCAAATGTGCACACCAGTAATGTCTGACCAATCACGATTGAGTATGTAGTCATGTGACTTAATTTACATCTTTTTGCTGCTAATTTTTTGATGAAATATTTCACATAAATAAGAACTAAATTTTCTTATTTTATTCGTTACTTAAATGATTATTTAAATTTTAAAAAATAGCATAAAAAGCTTTTTTTGAAATGAAGGCAAAAACAAAGAGGGCGCTGCTGTACCACAAAGTAGTTAAATGGACTCATGTAAACTCAACTTGATACGGTGATACGTGATAGTTTTGATTTTGATGGTGCGGAACCTGTCTCTGAGTGGGTTGTACTTATGACTGTAATTTAATAATTATGCGATGTAGGGGTAAATTTTATAGTCAAGAACTATTTTTGATTTATCTGGATTGAAAAGAAATTCAAGATGTCACTAAACGTTAATAAAAGTGCATTTATGACGGGTATACATTATCTCAATCATCAGCAGTATTGTGGGGAAAGATCGGGGGGATTGCGTATGATTGATAATCGATTGCAGTTTAGTAAACATTTATATAGTAAAAATCTGTATGCCCATTATGGTTGCGTAAATGCAATAGAATTTTCTAATGATGGCGAATGGTTAGTATCCGGTGGAGATGACAAGCGCGTATTAATTTGGAATGTTGACAAAATATTGTCGGGTAAAAGCAATCCAAAAGTAATGAAAGGTGAGCATAACAGCAACATATTCTGTTTGGGATTTAATACGTTTCACACAAAATTATTTTCTGCGGGAAATGACGAGCAAGTTATTCTACATGATGTAAACACAGCCGAAATTTTAGATGTGTTCCTTCATGATGAAGCAGTTTATGGTTTGTCGGTTCATCCTGCTAATGAAAATATCTTCGCTAGTGCTTGTGATGATGGTCGAATTTTAATTTGGGACATTCGTCAAACAGCAAATGATGCTTTGATGCTAGCAGGTTGTTCCACTGCATATCATGCTGTAATGTATAATCCTGTTGAACCTCGTTTCGTAGCTACTGCTAATGCTAAAGATGGAGTTTGCTTATGGGACATTCGAAAACCTAGGGTATGCTTGATGAAATATATTTCTAACCAACCCAGTGATAGTGCAATGAGTGTTAGATTCAATAATTCTGGTACACATTTGCTCGCTCTAAGACGACGACTTCCACCAGTTCTGTATGACATTACTGCTGACTATTTTGTTGCTGAATTCGATCATGAAGAATACTATAACTCTTGCACAATGAAGAGTTGTTGCTTTGCAGGCGATAAGGACCAGTATGTTCTTTCTGGGTCTGATGATTTTAGATTATATGTGTGGAAAATCCCAGACTCTCTAAACTCTAAAAGCAGCACTCGTGTGGGAGAGGTTCATCGTATTTTGACAGGGCATCGATCAATCGTCAATCAAGTGAGATACAATAATACTTATGGTGTGCTGGCTTCATCTGGTGTAGAAAAAATTGTAAAATTATGGAGTTCCTTTTCGATGAAACATTCTGATGATGTAGATGATTACTTGTCAGATCAAGAACTTTTAAGGAAAGTGTATTCTCATGAAGAATACATTAATCTAGTGCTAGAAAGCGGACAGTTTATGACTCATGATTACAGTCATCATTCTGTTCAGGAAGACCAAAGAATGATGGCATTTTTCGACTCTTTGGTACAGAGAGATATAGAAGGTTGGACTTCTGACTCAAATGATACAGATCTATTGAATGCGTGTATTGATATAAGGTCGCCTAGCTCATCATCTAGTTCCTCATCTTCTGATGATGATAGTGAACAGCAGCGTAAAAAAGTGAAACAAAATGAAAATAACATTACACCTGCTCCTCAGAGTGATGTTCTAAATCCAACAACTATTACTCTTACTTTTATTACGCAAAAAGCAATGGCCAAGGGACATACCAAAAAATCCCAAAAGATCATGGATGATAAGGTAGTCCCCGGCGTCAATAGAATATCTTGGTTGATAGCTCACAAGAGACGTGAACAAAAGTTGAGAACTTCACGTGGGAAATGCAATGGGAAAAATTCCAAAGTAGCCAAGCATCACCAACGTGACTCTGTAAAAATTGACAAAAAAAATCAAGACAATACTGCAAGTGGTAGTAATTTTAAAAGTTGTGATTCAAATTGTGGGAACTCAAGTAAAGATTTAAGCACAATATTTAAAGCAAAAGACAAAAGAAAATTGTATTTGAAGAGACGTGCCAAAATCAGCAAAGATTCCATGTTGGATGAAGATAGTTCTGATTCTGATGAAAATAGCAAAGAATTAACTGATACCAGTCATCTTGACAAAACAGAGCATAAAACTGAGGAAAGTGAAGAACTTCCAGCTCAGAAAGAGAATGGAGTTGTGGATGTTAGCAGCACAGTTTGCAAAGAGACTTCTAATTTTAATAGTAATGAATCTCTGCCTAATTCATCTGGCAGTGACTTAAATGGAACCGATTCTAGTGTTGCTGCCAATTCTAGTTCATTAATTTATTTTTCTTCAAAAAATATGAAACATAGTAAAAGAAATTACAGGAAGAAAAGTGCTGATGAATTGGAAGAAGATTGAACAGCTACAATATAGATGCATACCTCATTTTAAAAAAATGAAAGAAAGAAAACTAATATTTACTTCATTGCATTTTTAAATATTTATTTTTCAAATTTAGTGCTGTTGGACCTTGAAATAAAATTATGAACATCAAACTCAATTTTTATCTATTGTTATGTAATTTGATTTTTTATGTGTTATATTAATTTTAAAAAAATCAAAATTCAGTAATTCCTATGCATTTGAGAGTAGTACTTTTCTGAATTATTTGAAGTTATACTGGTTTGTTTTAGATTATTTTATTTAATGCTAAATGAGTTCAATGATATAATGAGGAGAAACTTCTATTGAAATACATGCAACTGCTATTAAATTGAATAGATCCAATTCTGTTGGAGACAAAAAATGCATAAGGAAGATGTTTCCCTAAAAATTTTTGAGTTCTAAAAATGTTGCAAATTTTTGAAAAAAATCTAGTTTACTTTATCAATCTAAAACATTGAGGTTTTACTAAACATATTCATAAGGTCTGGGTTTTACAGAATGTATTATGTCACCTATGTAGTTGGAGAAATATTTTGATTTGTTGCTTTTTGTGTACCATATTGTAGTTTTTTTCAAATAATATTTCTTTTTCAATTGCATTAACCATTAAGAACATATAATTTATGTCAATATCTTTGAAAAAAGATAAGGAGTATGATCATTTTTATCTTTTTGATTACATTTTCTTTTCTGAAAATTTCTTTCCTCACTTTTATGATTTTCAGTAATTTGCAAGCTTATTTGCTAATCAATATTAGTGCCATCATTAATGCAGGGACTCCCCCCCCCCTTTACACCCTCGGCACTCCTAATTTATTGATGCAATTAATTCATTGCGGTATATATATTTTGTAAATTCAAAATATTGAAACATTTTCTCAATGTTTCAATACATAATAATGCAATGAAAAATCTTATTGCTTTTACATTCTGATTGTACTTTTATCAGAGTATAACATATAAAAGAAAAAAATCCAACAGACAGTAAAGTCCAACAAATTATGCATAAAATTAGTCGTTATTCTAAATACAAATCTTCTTAATGTATTTATATTGTATAATCTGCTCATTTTGAATGTTCTATAAAAGATTAATGATTTATGTTTATTTTGATACCTTTGTTATGAAATTTTATTTATAAATTTTATTGCATTTATAATTGTAACTATGTTACCTTTATTATTAAATAAATGTTTCCAGGTAAGATATTGAAATTTATTTTTATTTTATAAAGGACTTGCTTTAGTAGAATGAAATTTTAATTTTTTTTACTAATTTGGTGATATATTTTCAGGCATTGCAAGTATTTGTTGTACAAATAATTCAAAAATTATGCAAAGGCAATAACGGTTCAGAAACATAATCTATCTAATGTTTTCACAATGAAAAAAAAAACCTTCTCAAAAATTATGCAGAGAATGCATTTTAAGTTTAACTATATTTAATTTTTTTCTAGATAGCATGGGAAATCGCAATGGAAAAGGAAGAAAAATCAAAAACCAATAGTTGTTATCAGCAATTACTACAGTATACTGAACATAAAATGAGTTCATGGTTAATGTTGTTAGTTGTTATCATGTTACTAAAATCACCAGATTTTCTCTATTCATTTGCATATTAAAATTATCGCTTTATGTGACTATCACATTGTTTAATGCTATCAGTTTTGCAATCAGGGATCCTGTTTGAAATGTTCGTAAACGGCTTTGCCTACAGAAGTTTTTACAAGAAAGAAAAACCCAAGAATGATAGAGAATATTTCAGATTTAATATCTCAAGAGTTTGAGCCATAAATGTATCAAAATATTCCTGTAGCTTCACATTGAAAATATCAGAAGTTTGTCATATTGTTAAAAACAAAGGAGAGGGGGAGGGGTTGGAACTATGGAACTGAAAAGTTTCATGGAAAATCCCTTGCTGATTAAGGCATTAATTAAGAGCAATTCATAAATGAGCCTCTAAGAACTGGGAGCCACTCGGTTATTTTTGATTTTTCAAAGAATGTATAATTTTTGTTTTGATGTTTTAAGGAAAAAATACTATAAATAAATAAGAGGGTTTTTTTTTTTTTTTTGGTTTTTTTAAATTTAGTTTTGAAACTCTGTAGTTGGTAAGTTTATAAAACTTCTTAATTTGTTTATTGTTATCAAAATGAGTGTATCCTAAAGTGATCACAGATAAGTGGAGATGACAGTATAAGCTTGCTTTATCAATATGAAGCTTTCATCTGTCTTATAGAAACTTATTTTTGACCATTTGGCATATCAAGTTGGCAATAATCAGTCTTAATATCGAATGCAGATGAGTTCAGAAGTTGAACTGATCTTCATTCGGTAGATGAGATGATGTACATTTCTTGATGTTTCAGAAGTTGTTCTGAAAGTTTTTAGAACATAGTTTATGATTCGTAATACTGAATGGAACTACAGACTACATTGATCAGCTTTGCAGGTCTCATGTGGCCCGTGGGATTGAGCACCACTGCCTCAAAGTATTTTTCTGAAATCTGTCTTATGAGGTAAATTACAGTGCACTATGTATTCATTGCCTTCTTAAAATATGTACTTTTCCTTTGCTTAAACGCATTGAGGAATTTCATCTGTTGCATTCTAAGTAAAAAAATACATGAGTACAGTACTGTTTTTTTTTTTTGAGCAATCACGATTGCTTATTCTTCTCACTTCACCGTCCTTGGCGTTTGGTTCCTTTTTCAGCATGGACTAGGGGCCTCTGCAGCTCCACTGGCCACTGGTCCTGAGCACTTCCCCCGGAATCCCCTGCTCCTGGTTGGTGGCGCCCATGTCCTACAAACACGCACATTCATACACATGCACACTCTCACACATACAAACTCTCATACACGCCTATGTGCATACACACAGGTCTACGCACACACGCCTTCAAACACCAATGTCTCAGAAAGCAGTTTTACCTAGCGCTGCAAATTAGCAAAATGCATTCTGGTTAGAAAGGCAGAAAATCTTCAGTTGAGAACCGGAAACAGGCTGATCTACATATTACCGGTAAAAAAAAGGAATTTGGTGATAAGAAAGATTCAAGATCGCCATGTGAACGCAGCTGTAGGTTATTCTTTTTAACCTTACGCCTGTTAACTAGGCTTGTCAGACATCCTGGTTTGACCGGGACAGTCCCAGTTTTCAAACAAGATCCGAGGGTTTTTTAGGATAATTATTTTATCCTTTGTAACATTGACTTATAAAATTAATACTGGTTTAGCTTGTGAGGATTTTTACAATACGATTAAAACCAAAAAAGACTATAAAAAATCATATGAAATGAAAAGTATATCTAAATATTGTTCAACTTTTTATTCCTCATTCAAATGTTCCCCATTTAAATTTCTTTCGTTTTTTCAAACTGAAATAAATTGTAAATATTTGCATCTTAGAAGTGAAATGTTCCAATTTAATCTGCTTATGTCATTTTTTATCATCCCTGTTTTAGGTTCATAATTAGTAACCATTTATTAATAGCATTGAGAATAAACTTCCCTATAATACGCTCCAAAAATTAGCCAGGGATGTGTACAGATTTGATTACAAGCAACGCTGGAGGAGGGGGGGGGGGCATTCCGGTGTCCCTGTTGAACATTTCAGAAATGTGGCAAGCTTACTGTCAACCAGAGCTGCCATGAGCCAAGGTGGGCACCTTGTTAGTCTGGTCACTGCCCTCCCACCGTTGACCCCTAAAACTTGCCAAATTTATGCTACCCCAATCTGTGCTGGGCCCCTAGTTTCCAACTTGGTTGACATGGCCTCTTGTTGGCCCTGCTGATAACCAAGCATTTTTAAACTTAGCTGCTGTTCCGTCTATATTAGACCAAGTTTTCAGGACTCTTTTCCTTCAGTTGAAACTGTTTATCTCAAAAACTTATCTTTAAAAAAAATTTTGTAGCCTGAATTCAATATTCAAATTCTATTTTTACTATATCTTTCAAAGAAGTTTTCCCCAAAACTTGTATCTTGAATTGTGGCTATACTGTCATTTTCAATTTCAAAATTCAATGTACTTTATCAACAGCAGAAGTTGCAAACAAGACATTTCTCCTCATGTACTGTAAGTTACAAGGGAATAACAGCACCCCTAAAAAGTTTGGCCCCCAGTGGCGCCATCTATTGGGTAGCTAGATAAAAAGCGATAGATTGCCTGATACACTAATACTTCTCATTGTTCACAAGGGTTTGATTTGCAAAAGTATACAATTTTTTTGCTGGTATAAGAAGTAGCAATTAACGAGCTTTTGACTATGTAGTTCTGAGTTCACTCCCATAAACTCTTAGTAGGAAATAATAGTTTTGATTTCCAAGCATTGGTCCTGATGTGGTTTGTATGACTTTTATGTTTATTTATTTATTTTTGTCATTACTGAAATGATCAAAATCTAACAAAATTAAGAATTCAATAATCAAGCTTTAAGAACTTTTGCATCCAAAACTAACTAAACCATTAACAGTTCAGCAGAGAAGATACTCAAATCATGAGAGGTATTTCAAATCATTTGATTGAATGTTCAGGCAAATTCAGCTCAGGCACGGTAAAGTCTCTTAAGGCTCTTGTGTTGCAAAATCCAATAGAACCTATCAAATCGCTTGTTGCAGCATTCATAGGCAGGCTGGCTATGGATCATCGACCTGGAGTTGCCACAACAAAGCTGGAGGCTGTAAGCCTTGCAAAGAAGCTGAGATTACCTTCACACTGGTAGTTAATTTATGTAGATACCAGCAAGGAGTGTGCAAACAATCTCGGTTCTGTATACCCGCAGTGCAGGAGGGGGGGGGGGCTTATTCATGTTGCAAATACAGTTGGCTCTGTTTTTAACGACTTTCAAGGGACCTCAAAAAATCGTCCTTAAATAAAATGCTTTTAACACTACAGTGGACCATCTGGGACCGTGAAAAGCCGTCGTTAAACAGAGAAAGTCGTTAAATAGAACGCCATTAAACACAGTGCCATCTGTATACACTGCTGGCGTCTGGGGAGGTGCCCAACAGATTTTGTTGCAGGGGGCCCAAAATTTATAGATCCGCGCTCTGCCAGATGAAGTGAAAGCAAAAAGTAACATGACGCAAGTAATTCCCTCATAGCCAGAACTGCGAGCAATTACCGAACAGCTTGTTACTTCATTCAAAAACTGAAGTTCCACCTTCAGTTAAACTGTTGAATTTCAGTTAGGCTGTATATTCTTATAGAAACCGAAGCTTCTCCTTCAGTTTCTATAAGAATACAGCCTAAAGTAGCATGACTGAGCCGAAGGGAGAAAACTTCTCAAAGAAGCTGAAATTATTTTCATACTGGTAGCATATTTGGCATGCCAGCTTGGGTTGAAAATGGTACAGCTTTGCATTTTAAAATGAAGGTAAAATTCAGGGTACAAATAACCTCCCCATCAGGTGTGTATTGAGATGGATTTGAAAAATCCCATTCTGAAACTCAGAAAATTTTCCTCTTTTTTTTTTAACTTAGTAAAGAAATATAAGTTTTAATTGAATGGCACTGCCCCCAATTGCAGGAACTTAGTAAATTAGCTACTATTGTGAAGATATTCTTTGACAAGTTTTCTACGTTTAGTTCTGTTAAAGCTATCAGACTGATGATCTATAACAAGGGTGAATCTGCATTGTCTAAACTCTGGCTTATATCTGGCTGCATTCCTAACTCTGGCAAGTGTAACTTGCAGCTTATGACTGGAAAATAATAATCTAAAATTATTTCTTGAATTTGAATTGAGTTCAACTACACAAAAAATTAATAGCTTTTAAACAATTTTGTATTTGACTAAACATGCAATCCATCAAAATGGTGATGAATGAAATAGAGGTTTTAATACTTCATTTATTGTGAGCATATATATACATGAGATAAGGCAGTTGAGTTTGGAACATGAAAACAAAACAAAATTAAAATCTTAAATTAATCTATCCAGAGGTGAAAAAACTAAACTAAGGGGATCAAGGCCTGACCTACTTAGGTGGTCAGCTGAAAACAGAACTTAATTTCGTTTTCAATCTTAAGTACGTGTGTGAGTGTAAGCCTCTTTATTGAAGATCTGCAATGCGCTTTGCATGCAACGGTTAACTCTTCTAAGATTTTTTATTATTATTACCATTTTTCAACTTTCTTACAGTTTTATACAACAACACATATTATACACAACTTTATATTTTTATGATGGATGGTTCAAAAACGCAATGAAGATTTTACGGAAAGAGGGTTCTGGAGTTCTTTCCTGGAAAATTTTGAAAATTAAGGTTTTAAAAACTTAAGCAGTATTGGAGGCGTTCAGGGGCTATTCTATTTAAATTTTTTCGTAAGTGTAGTCTAAAGATCCTAATTTTAATGATATTAGAAGAAGGCAGTTCGCAGACTCTAGTCCGAATATTTTCTGAAATTAAAGTCCTGAAAACGCGATTGTAAGACTATATTTGGTAATGTTAAGGCCGGTAATTTTTCGAAATTGAAGCTCCGAAATCGCGTAAGTTTCGATGCTGTTAGGTATTCGAGGACTTTCCCCGGGAAATTTTGCGAAATTAAAGGTCTGGAACTGAAATTTCAGAATTTGAATGATGCTTCCAGTGGGGGGGGGGGGGGGTTCGGAGGAGTAGCATTTTGAAGACTTTCTAATTTTCCGACGAACGATAAAAAATGGGGAGGGAAAGGGAAGGATTAACTGACCAATAAGCTGGAACTATTGAAAAAATTTATTCAAAGATTTCTTTTTTTCAGAAATTAAGATTTCCCCCCTTATTTCGTCTTAAAATCACTTTGCTTTCCCTAGACGCGTTATTTTCTTCTCCTCAATAATAAAGAATATTTTTGAAAAACACTCAACTCAACATTCTGGGGGGAGCACTGACCTTGTGATACCCCTCCCCCTTTTTTTTTTACCGCACTACTCTATTCTGTTCTGTGTTCTCCTCCTACTAGATCACGAAGAAAAAAAAATATCCACTCGAAAAATAGTCAGATTAATACATTGTCGTTAATCTTTATTAATAGATGGCAGCACCAAATTTACTACTACTAGTGTAGTATTGCTAGTGTAGTGTGTTTCGTTTAGAGAATGGGGTCGTTTCAAAAAATTTTAAAAGTATTTTTTTCTGAAAGAGCATGCTTAAAAACACAGTATATGACCATTTTTTAAATAATTTGACTAAGTTTAATATTGTTTAAAAATTACTTAAATCGGCGAGCTTTCATTGTTTATGCTTCTGCGATGCAGGGAGGCTCCCTCTGTGCCGATGACATCACAAATGATGAAATGACTAAAAGTAGTACTTTTGACTGAAGGAAACCACCCCATTGCGCAATTCTGTGTTTTACATCTCTTCTATTTATACCATAAATTTAGTATATGACAGTGTTCTCTTATTTTTAACACGTTTAAAGTTATTTTCAAATATTCAAGAAAGGGTGTAAAGGGAGTGCAGGAAATTATAGACCTGTGAGTCTAACTTCGGTGGTTTGCAAAATTTTTGAAACATTGATGAAAATTAAGATAGTAAATTTTTTAGAGACTAATAATCTATTGACTAGTTTTCAGTACGGTTTCAGGAAAGGTAAATCTTGTGCAACTAATTTATTACATTTCTATGAGAAAGTTACCATGGCTTTAAGAAGCTTGTAGATATTGTTTACATTGATTTTCAAAAAGCTTTCGATAAGGTACCGCATGTTGCTCTACTTAGCAAATTAGCTGATATAGGAATAGGAGGAAAAACTTTCATTTGGGTAAAAAACTGGCTGACCGGAAGGAAACAAAGGGTAGTTGTAAGGGGAAATTATTCTAATTGGAGTGAGGTCTTAAGCGGGGTTCCTCAAGGATAAGTGTTAGGGCCTGTTTTGTTCATTGTCTTTATGAACGATATTCACAAAAATATTTCTGGGAACATGAATTGTTTTGCTGATGATGTCAAAGTTATGAGGACTGTAGAAAATGAAGAACAAGCAAATCAGCTGCAAGAGGATCTAGATCATATTACGGAGTGGGCTGATAAATGGGGTATGGCTGTTAATGTTGGGAAATGTCAAGTGCTACATTTAGGACATGGAAATAAGTGTACAAGTTATTATTTGCAAGGTTCAGTCATTAGTCAGGCAGACAAAGTTACTGATCTGGGGGTCTTAATAAGTCAGGATTTAAAGTTTAGCCAACAGTGCAGCATTGCTAGTAACAAAGCTAATAAGACGCTTGGGTTTATCAATATATCTATTTCAAACAAATCTAAAGAAGTTCTTCTGCCCTTATATAGAAGTTTGGTAAGACCCCATTTGAAGTATGCTGTTCAGTTTTGGTCTCCTTATCTTAAGAAAGACATTAATGTCTTGGAAAGGGTTCAAAGGCGGGCTACAAGGCTAATAAATGGACTTTCCCACTTAGATTATGATTCCAGGCTTAGAAGGCTAAAAATGTACAGTCTTGAGCAAAGAAGAGACCGAGGGGACATGATTTAGTTGTTTAAATTTATTAAAATGAAGATGTTATGGGGCTGAAGTTTAGCACTGAAAACAGGACAAGGGGTCATTGTTTTAAGCTATTTAAATCTCAGGCTAACATGGATATTAGGAAAAATTATTATTTTAGCAAGGTAGTGGAACCTTTGAACAACTTACCGGAAGGGGTGGTAATGAGCAAGGGAGTAGATAGTTTTAAGAGGGCTATTGATCTTCACTGGGGATTATAAATTGACTTGGGCCCAGAGCCTGTTGCTGGTCGTCACTTTTGTATTTGTAATTACGGCTCTTGAATGATCAAATTTCGGGTCAAGCTGAAAAAATTATTGAAATGGGTTTTTAACAATACTGGAAAACGATTGTTATGAATGTGACTCACACTACACTTCGCATTTTCTATAGAGGCAGTTCCTTGACTGACAGAGCGGGGTTGACTGGGGTGGCTCCAGCTAGGGGCGAACAGCAGGAGGGGTGGCAATTGGAAAAGTTTGTTTTGAAAAAAATATTATGATTGTTAAGAGAAATACAAGTGTACTGTAATCATTTTCTAGTGATCACACTAGTAGGAAAATGATAAGAAAAAATTGGAAAGACTAGAGCTAGAAGGAAAAATAAAACAGACCCTCCCAGACAGCCACATATCTCCAAACTATTTCCTGTAGATATCTAAGAGATAACAAGCTGAACATTGACCTTATCCAACAGATATCTATAGCATATCCGAATGTCCAAGAGAATATCCACCAGAGGTAAAAAGGTTGCAACGTCTGGAATCCAAGCGACGTCGAGATATCTCGATCTCCCTTGGATATGCTAGAGATATGGAAGGGAGGTTTTGGATAGCTCTTGGATATGCTATAGATATCTCTTTCATGTTCAAACGATATTATATCCAGATAGCTCTAGGATATCGTATAGTTATAAAATAGATATGCATTTTAAATCTCTTAGATGTATATGAGATATCAAAAGCGATGTTCTCTGGATTTGATGTAGTTTTAAAAATACTTTAAAGCTGTAAGCAAATTTACAGGTTTAAAAATCGCATTTTTTGTATTAAAAAATAAATTATTTATAAATATCTGCATTTTCAAGGCCCAATGCAGTTATAACAGCCCATTTACTGATATGAGTAAAAGTGTTGATATTTATTACTAACTCATAAGTTAATACAAAAGGTTATGATTTTTAAACCTGTAAATTTTCTTACAGCTTTAAAATATTAAACAAATTAGTAACATGTCTTTCACTGTATATTCTTACGAAAAGTTTTAATTTCCACAATATTATAAACGATGTCTTTTTGTTCAAATAGTATGAAGTTGTAAAGATTTAGGGCTTTAGAAATCGAAGTTTTTTTAAACTTATGAGTAAGTTATTTATAAATATATACAATTTTACTGGCTCAATGCAGTATAACAGCTATGTTATTGATAGTTATTTATAAATAACTTATTTATTAATACAAAAAATTGAGTTTTTATATCTGTCTTACAAACTTTGTAGTAATTACTTACAGATTTCCTTTTTTTTCTTCCATACAAAGGATGAGTTTTTCCTCATTTCTCCTCCAATAATATAAATAAAAAGTAATAACTGAAATAATAGCATTGTGACTAAATTTAGGTAATGTTTAATTTTTTTAAAAAAAAAAAGGTCTTTTAGCATAAAATTCAAGATTTATGTCAAACAAAGCAATAAGCAATGTTTGCTTTTATGCTAGACAGTTAAAAACGTACTAAAGCAAAATTTAAAAAAAAAAAAAAAAAAAAATTTCAAAGTAAAAATTACCATCTCTTAATTTTATTTTGTTCTTGATCTCTCTTTTTTCAATTATTATTTTCTTTTTTGGAGGTTCACATATTTGGGCATTGGTTTTTGCAAATTCAATTTAATAAAAATTCCCTGCATTTTCCAGAGTTGTAAAAAAATTATCAAAATTTCCAGGACTTTTGAATTTCCTGTACTCTCCCTGCTTTTTCAGGTTTCCCTAACCCTGTATAATCAAATTATGTACATTGTGTTTGAAACTGTAATCTTGACTTCATTCCACTTTTTGAGAAGCTGAAAAATTATATCGTATAACAATTATAACATATAAAAATTATATCTTATGACAAATATTTTAGTGAAAAGAACCCTTTTATTAAAAATTTAGAGAAACCGACAGAAATAGTTCAAAGATCCTTACTTACATACACATAAACAAGTACTGTACATAAGAAATTAAATAATAGATTGGGAAGCATCTACAGAGCTGGGCTTGTTGCTATCTTTGAATTATGTCTGGCCTTCGCATGGCGCATTTAAGTTAGCTAGTTATGCTACAAAAATAAGCGAGTTTATGCTAGAAAAAAAATTTCAACCGTTAAACCATTATGTTAGTTTTGCTAAAAAAGAATATATAGTTACGTCAAAAACATACTATAACGATTGAAAAGAAATGATGCTAAATAATTGTTCACCTACAAATTTTATTAATACGAATTATTAAGCAAAGCATAATATCACAGCTAAAATTCAAAATAATTAGAATGCAAATTAAACCAAAGTATATCAAAAATATATGCACAATAACATGAAGAAATAAACTAATACAAATTAATACATAATACAAACTCAAAGTATTGAGCACGACAGCGATCGTTTGCATTCAAAACAGAACACAAGAAGCCAGAGAAATGGCGTGGCTGCTCGACTCTTAACTGATTAACCACGTTTTGTAAAATGTGGAGAACACGAGGCCTCAAACATTTAAGTTACAGTTAATTAACACTATGCCACCACATTTCAATGCAATAAAAATATTGTTTTTTTAATAAAACATGAAAAATAAAACAATTTCACGCAGATGTCTGAATGTAAATAAACCCTACAATATCTTTAAGTCAAATATCTAAGAGATATCTTGAAAAAGATATGTCCTAGACATTTGTCATGTAACATGGAGGTTATCGAATAGTTATCTACAGGATATCCAAATATCTATATCTGAAACATGTAAAAGTCTGGATATCTCACAGATATGAAAAAAATCCAAATCCACGATTTGGATATACCCAGATGTCCAATGGATATCCGAATATCCATATCTAAAACATGTAACAATCTGGATATCTGGTAGATATTAGAAACTTCAAATCCATGACTTGGATATTCCTGGATGTCTGCCAGATAACTAAAATATCCAGCAGATATCTCGATATGTGGTGGATCTTTTTGGATGTCTAACAGATATTTGTGGTTGTCTGGGCTAATCTTCAAAAAAAAAAAGAGAGTGAAAAAGTGGAACTTCGCATGTGTTGCTTATTTTCCGGTTCAACTTATTTATACTTCTACATACCAGCGGCGAATCCGAGAAAGTTGTAAAGAACGCTCCGCCACAGATCTTTTTTTTTTTTTTTTTTCTGAAAAGGGGCAGCATTTTAAATATCCGTGAGAAACGAAATATTTTAAATAGTTTTCAAATGAAAGATAAGTATAGTAAAGTGTATTTATCTATTGTGGTTTAATAGAAGAGACCCCCCCCCCCTCCCACTAACATTGAAAAAGATCGTCTAAAACTGCGTTTTAAATGCGATAACCTCATGAATTTTCTTGGAGGGCACCACTTTCCCTCCCCCTACTAGCGTAGTAGATTTCATTTTGATCAGGGTTTAATGAAGTTTGCTTATCCTCAAATTCGAGTTTTTTATGAATACGAACAGGAAAATTATGTGTGAAAATAATGAACGCCTTTCTTACCTATTTTGAGGAGGTTCCAGACCCCATGGACCCTCCCCTTGGCTACGCCGCCCCTACCTGCCGCCCCCTCCTTTTGCCAACGTCATTGAAGATCTTCTTAAATTTTGATAAAATTCCGCGTGAGAGTCCCTGAATACTCCTTTTTTTTTTTTTTTTGAAACAGTTAAAATTACGTTTCTGGATTTGCACTTCCAAAAAATACCAATCCACTAACATTACCAAAAGCTGCCTCATTCGCGTTTTTAAGACTTTAGTTTCGAAACGTTTCCTGTAGATGTCCACGAATCTCTCCTGCCCTTAACATCACCAAAAATCTACTAACTGCGTTTTTAAAGCTGCCATTTTTAAAAAATTTCAGGGGTGACGCTTGACCTCCCCCCCCCTCTTCGTAAAATAACTCAAAATTATCTACTGCTGCCATTTTGGAGTTGTAATTTCGAAAAATTGTCGGGGGAGCACCCCGATCCTCTCCTTCCTCTGACTCCTCCCAACATTTCGAAAAGTCATCTAGAACTGCGTTTTTAAATCTATTTTCGAAAATTTTTTCAAGGTAGAAACCCTTGGACCCTCGTACTTCAGAGTGAATAATACTTGCGGTTAGTTTCATGTTGCTGAACTCAGATCTAAAAATGACACTCTTAACAGGGCCACCGAGAGCCAAGGCGCGCCCCTTGTCAGTTTATTCGTTGGGACCCCTCCATCAATAAAATTTATACCGCTCTGATTCCAAGTCGGTAACTCCAGGTACGGACCCCTAGTTTAAGTCTAAACCAGTGGCGTAGCTAGACTCGACTTTCGGGGGGGGTTACTTCTTTTATATATATATATATATATATATATATATATATATATATATATATATATATATATATATATATATATATATATATATATATATATATATATATATATATATATATATATTGGAGTTTTTTCCTTTTCTTCTTTTTTTTTTCTTTCACTTCTCTCTTCTTTTTCTCTTTTTTTTGAGACTAACTTTTCGGGGGGGGGGGTTGTCCCCAACCCCCCTTAGCTACGCCCCTGGTCTAAACTGACCTGGCCTCACATCGGGCCTACCTCTTAAGAGAAGCTGAATACTTTTCCATACTTTTATATGCATTTGAAGAAATTAAGGAGGTTTGACAAACTTATACACCTTCATAGTTTTCTTGACCTTGCCTGGAAAAAGGCCGCAATAAAGTTTTACTTTACATATTTGTTTTCATTTTATATCCAGTGTAGAATCTTTGTAATTAGATTTTTGTTTTTTGATTCGTTCCTAGAGGGCAGCATCAGTGTGAAGCATTTATCATAGCCCAAGTGTCGCTCTTAAAAAACAAAACGGTAATGAACATTCAAGCTTGTTTATTCAAAGTAAAATAGCCGCGAAATTTGCAGTTTGGCACCCACAAATGAATGTAAATGTACTTTAAATTCAAAAAAGAGGAAAAACTGAAAACTTCTCTGATTTGAAATTAAATTAAATTTCATTTATTTTACTAAGAGTAAAGATTTTCCCCCTAAATCGGGAAATTTATGTAGAAATTTCGTTTATAACTGGAATACAAAAGAATCTTCTACTCGAAATAAAAGTCAAATTATGTAGGTTTCGTTCCCCTCCTCTCAAATTTGGCATTGAAAACAGGGAGAGATAGCTATGATGTTTATCTGACGAAGTAGTAAGCAGTAGTATTTGCATTTATGAATGAGTTGGGGTTTGCTAATAAAACTGACTTTTGCAAAATACCAATTTTAAATCCAGTTCCTTTTTATCGAAGAGTTTTTTTCGTAGATTTTCTATTATATCCCAGAGGGATTGGAACGAGATTTCGCTCTGATCTTGCAGTGATAGTCAAATAAGACCCGATCTGTGGCAGACAAGAGATTAGTTCTTCCAAAACGACAATGCACCTGCACACATATCTATCTGTTAGCCAGTTTTCCTCTGAAAATAACATGGTTCCTCTGCAATACGCATCTTACTCTCCTGACTTGGCTCCGTGCGACTTTGCCTTATTTTTAATAAGGAAAATTAGCATGAAAGGATAGAAATTCAACAACATTGAAGAGGTCAAGAAACAAACCAGAGAGGCGATGTCAGCCATTCGTTTCAAACAGTGAAAGCACCAGTGGGACAAATGTATTGATTGTAATGAAGAGTCTTTTGAAACGGACAAGGTTGTTTTGTAAAAAATGAAAATATATATAACTTTTAAAAGAGAATTCCGTTTTTTTACTATACCCCTTTGTATATTGATGCGTGTGTATGAAGATAAATGAAAACCTCCTCCGCGAAAAACTTATCGTTACGCCACTGGTTATAGCAGATATTTCTAGCACTGTTATAAAACTTTTTTTTTTTAATGAAACCAATCACATGTTCTGCACACTTCCATTATACGCATAGTAACATTTCCTCTCTTTTCGGCTCCCCATGGAATCTTACTATTGTCATGGAAAGCTTTAAACGTTTCTCGAAGAGTCTTAAATCAATCTGAAACAGCTATAACAAGGCTTGAAGAGACAGTATAACAGACGTAAAGGTCAAACTGCGGTCAAGGTATTCAGATCAGAGAATAATAAAATTGGAGTAGGACTTTCACGTGCACTTGAGCTGCAAATGTCTATTGTTACTTTAACTTGCATGCAACTTTTCCAAAAGTATTTTGAATTCGGAGAGAATGTTTATGTCAGTGAGTTATATCTTTACAGTATTATATTACAGCTTTTTGATATCGCTTTTCTGCTATAACACATAATAATGTCATGCCACATTGCATAAAAGTTGGTAGAATTTTTTTTTTCAGTCAAGATGCGTTATGTCAGAATTCTTGTTCTCCTTTCCTTACCCTTTGTAACAAACTGTCAATTTCTGCAAACTCTCATTAATCAAAGCATGAAATCCATTACCTTTATATTCTTCAAACTCTTCTTTTTGTTCTTCATTTTGACCAATTGTTCCTCAAATCCTTCTTCAAATGATTGTCCTTCAATTTGACTGATGTTCCTCAAACACCTTTCCCAATATTCGTCCTAATTCGACAAATGTTCTTTAATTGTTCTTCAAATAAAGGATCGGATGAGTCTCTGATGAGGAATAACTATTCTCTCTTTCGAGCAAGTGAACGGTTCAAAGGTTAGCTTTTACCTCCATGGAAAACGACAAAAGAAGTATTTCTGTTCATTTCTAACTAATTAGGAGTTTATGTAGTTCTAAAACGGTTTACGGGGTCATTGTTCGATTATACCTGTTTTCAAATCTTCTAAATAATGCTAAGATTAATCTGCACGCATAATTTAGATTTTAGTGTGAATGCAAAAAGTTGACGCAAAAAAGAACTTTTATATGAGGGGATTTCAAAAAGTAAGGTAATAAGAGCTTTGATGTGTGTGTAAATTCTCTGAACGAATAAAAATCACACTGAAGATAGCGAAGATAATTAGAACTTTCAAACGGTACCGGTGGATGGAACTGGGTGTCCACCAACAGGACAAAATGAAGATGGCTGCGTTGACGGAAACATGTCCCGTTAATGAAAGAAGAAATGTGAAAGATTTTGCTTTGGGAGGTATTGAATCATCCTCCTTACAATCCCGACCTCGTACCAAGTGATTTCCGTCTCTTTGGACCTTAAAAGAAACACTTGGGGTTATCAGCAATTCAGAACCGATGCTGCTGTTCAGCAAGCCATCTTTTTGTGGTTTCACACTCTTGACGATGATTTCTTCCATGACAGACCTCTAAGTGTTTCTTTAAATGCCCAAAGAGATGGAAGTCACTTAGTGCGAGGTTGGGACTGTAAGGAGGGTGGTCCGATACCTCCCAAAGCAATAACGCTATCACGCATCTTGTTTCATAGGCGGGGCATGTTTACGTCAACGCAGCCGTCTTCTAATTGATATTCTGTCCTGTTAGTGGACTCCCAGCTCCACCCACCGGTACCGTTAGAAAGCTCTGATTGTCTTCGGTATCTTCAGCGTGATTTTTAATCATACAGAGAATCTGCACTCCCGTCTGTGCTCTTGTTACCTTACTTTTTGTAACCTTTACGTATATTTTCACTATCTACTCAGACTATAAATTAATGAGTAAGTAGTCAGCTATTTACGGTAAGAACCTTGATGGAATATACAGCGACATGTAATCAAATTCCTTTTAATTCCGGAAAACCCAAAGCACGTGTAGACAATATAATCAGGAAAATACAATACAATGAAGAAAACTACAGCCGAGGTTTGGACAGGAGTCCCACCCTCCGCCTTAACTGCAGCAAAAATAAGCCATGATTATTTAACTAAGCCTGAATGCTGATGGCACTATTTTGGGATTTTTCACTAGTCATCCAAGCAGTAGTGTAAGAAGAATTTTCTACTGTGTGGGGAAGGGATGACACATTAGACTAGCATTAGCAATATGACAAAAATAAACGAGGATTCTGAATGTATTTTGACACCTTTTCCTCCCCAGTCCTTGGCTAAGCCTCTGCACTCAAGCCTTCAATGATAGGAAACTTGGAGAGGAGATATATGATTGAGGCAGTCAGAAGCAAAGGGATACAAGTGAGCTTTTTAAAATTTTAAGTAAATCGCATGAAAATTTCAAATCATAGGCAGGCTTTCATTGAAAAGTTTTTCTAAATCGCGTTATATAGCAGCACCTTCCAGATCTACTATTACCATCTCTTTTCTTTTTCCCCAAAACAGATGAGAGTTTTTTTTTTTTTTTTTTAACCATATGTATTAGTTATCTCCAAATTTTTAGTTCTGGCACTTGTACCCCTTTGCTTCTCGGTATTTCAGTTGTTTCCTCCAAATTTTGGCAAAAATTTTATCGGCTTGCCTAACCAGTTTTGTGCTTTGCAGTGATTTGAGCACAGATTTCGAAATTATCAGCTGAATTTCCAGGAATATGAATTTCGTTGCCAGAGTGGTTCAACTTGAGCGGTCAGCCACTTGCACAACAGAATAAATGGAGGAGGTAGTGTGCAGGGTGGAGGACGCAGACGGAAACGGGATCAAAAGTTCCGACTATCAATTCCTCTTCCTTCCTTGGTAGGTGAATCGACCTTTCACCCGCTCTTCCTCCAAAAAAGAACATTCCAAAGACCCGCTGTTTTACGAGCGTGGCGATTCCGATGTTAAAGAAAGGGAAGTCCTAAGCATCCCAGTAATAACCAGTTACCATGTTTCACACCTTCCATCCTCGTTAGCACTCACCTAAAATCACGTCTGGAGCGATTTTGCGTGACCCCACCATCCATTCCAACAAGTGGGACAAGATGTTTCAACAGATTGTTTATCCTGGGAAAAAAGTGGTTTGGATCTTGTCCTATTTCGTTGGTGGTTTGAGCTGGTTGGGAGTTATAATTAAGGGGCGGAGGTGCGAATTAAGCTCCATTTGTTTCTCTATGGGATTATTTAAGGTACATTAAAGAGATTTTTGCCCATCGTCAAAAGCTATTAGTTGAAATATCTTGATGGAGACGATTCTGAAATTTACACCTGTATGAGGTTTAAAACAGCGTAATATTGAATATTGTTTTCAACATTGTATCGTTCAGTCACTACTCAATTTTTAATAATTTAAACTTGTGCAACATGTCTTGGTTAGAATGTATTCAGTGTAAGTCATTTCAACACAATTTTGAATAAATGAAGGTTTTGTAATAATATCTGCAAAAGAAGAAATCAAGACTTCAGAAATTTAGAAATCAATAGCGTAGATTTCGGTCTAAACATAGGAACATTTTTATTACTAAGCACTTTTATTATACTTGGCCTGATTGTCACTGAGTAATCTGAGGCCTGGTTTTGCTTATATTTCAGCAACTAGATCACTTAGAGACTTCTGAATTTCACTAAATGATTTGCTTAATCTTAAGGTACAACTTAACACTGAAAAATTAAAATTCAGAAATAAAATTATTATTTCGGTTTGGATGGAAAATAGCAAATTTCATATAATTTCCCCGTTAAATGTTTAAATATAAAGCCCATTGTTACAAATTTTGTTGTCTTGCAACAGTAATGTTTAAAGCAATCATAATGAAAATTTTGAATCAAGGCTTCTCTGAAGCAAGGCTGCTGGACCAATCAGCTGCATAGAAATTGACTTACACCACCGCTATTCTCACCACCAGAACAGCAGTTCAGGTTAATTGGATATATTTTGCGCGTTGCAAAAGTTGGGGCAAACTTAACTTAGCAGCGTCGCAATGATATGATTAGGATCTGTATAGCTTTTACAATGCTGCCAGGTTAGGTATGCCATAATTATAGTAACCAATATCTTTTGGTATGTTTTACGCAGTTGATTCACTTAATACAGGAACTCAAAGTTATGCTTGATTCAAACGGGAAAATTTTGGAAAAACTGGAATTTAAAAAAAAATATGTATAAAAAACTGCACTATCATTGTATAACCCGTCTACATATTGTAACGGATTCGGTGCGACTTCCACTTTCTTGAAATGAAGACACAGTTCTTGATAAAAACACAGGAAATTTATTTACACTATGTACAGGAAAGATCTTCAACAACTGCTAAATTATTCATCAGCAATTAAGCAATTATCACACAACACCGTAAACTCAACGTTTACACACGTATTTACTTCCAAATACGAAAACAACACAGCGAACTGCCTCGCAATAAACAGAGCAAAATGCTCTCCGTTCGAAATCTGAATCGAAACTCACTGTTTATCCATCGCTAACGGCTTAAATACACCGAAAAGAAATCTCTCAAATATTCCAGAAATTGCTACGACGTTCTACAACTACACTTCCATTGATAAAATCAGTGAATGAAATAAGAAAAAAAAGAATAGGGGGTTGTATACTTGAGCCATATGTTAAGGGGTTGTATATTCATTACGGGAAACTATTTACAGGTTACGTTCCTACAATAATTACTATTTACAGGATTTGTAACATTGCCCCCTTCCTAAGGACTGCACGTCCCGGGCAGTACAATCCCCAGAAAGGGTGCCAAACTTCTATCACAAGTTCACAATTACACACATTAAATAATAACTAACAGATACAGAAAACACAATAACAACAAGAAATATTACTAAACATTAAAAGCAAAAATTATCTACAACTTTTATGTTATCAACCATGGTTGTTTACGTAATACTCATGAACTATGGCCATAGTATGGGGCTAACCGATCATAATGTACAACCCTGGGTTTTGCATTAGGTGATTTTTGGATCCTCACTACGACGTCATTTAGTCGGTTAAGGACTTTGTAGGGTCCATCCCAATGCGACTGCAATTTGGGTGACAGACCTTTCCGTCGGATGGGATTCCATAACCAAACCTTGTCGCCTTCGTTGAATTCATGTCCAGTAGACCTTATGTCGTATCGGGTCTTCATCTTCTCCGCCGCGATGTTATTGATTCGCTCTCGTGCGAAGTTATGAACGTCTTCCAACCGGGCCTGGAGATCCTGGATGTACTCCTCAGGCGATGAAGGCGCATCCGGAGGACGACCGAAGACGAGATCACAAGGTAGTCGAAGCTCTCGTCCGAAGAGCATCTGAGATGGGGCATATCCGGTAGTCTCGTGGACAGCACTGCGGTAGGCCAGCAGGAACAAAGGTAGCTTCTTGTCCCAATCCTGTTGATTTCTGGATACCATAAGCGAGAGATTATTTAGGATTGTGCGGTTAAATCTCTCCACCATGCCGTCCGATTGTGGGTGTAGTGGTGTTGTCCTAGTTTTCTCAATTCCGAAAATTTTACATAGGCCCTTAAACACAGCAGAGATGAAATTCCTCCCTTGATCGGAATGAATCTGCAAAGGTGTTCCGTATCTCGAGATCCAATGTTGGACTAGAGTCTCTGCTACGGTAGTAGCCTCTTGATCTGGAATGGGATATGCTTCCGGCCATTTGGTGAAGTAGTCGATGGAAACAAGAATGTATTTGTTCCCATCAGCAGTTCTTGGTAGAGGACCCAGGATGTCGATCCCAATTCGTTCGAAAGGAGCTCCAACGTTGTACAGATGTAGCTTCCCTCTGCTTCTCTTCTTCGGTACTTTACGAGCAGCACAGGCGTCACAAGAATGGCACCACTTCTCCACGTCATCCTTCGCCTTGCTCCAGAAGAAGCGCTCCCGAACTTTATTGAGGGTTTTCAAGACACCAAAATGTCCTCCAGTCGCACTACTATGTAATTCTTTCAAAACATCTGAAATCCTTGATCGGGGAAGTAGTAACTGCCACCTAGATGTTTTACCGTCGTCAGATTCCCATTTCCGGTGTAGCACGCCGTTCCGTAAATGGAGTGAGTTCCATAAAGCCCAGTATCTTTTTGTTGCAGGACTGAAGATGGAAACGTCCTGCAAGCTAGGGCGTCGACTGTCACTTTCCATGAACTCTAAAATTGGTTTTATGTCGGGGTCTTCAAGTTGATCTTTTCGAACTTGGTCATCACTCCATGGATCAGGTTCTGATGATGTTGGAGTCACTGTCACCTGATAGGCGGTAGGGCTAGTCGTTCCATACTGTTTCTCGATTCGGGAACAATAGTGGCAGTTCTCAGGACAGGGTCTCCTTGATAAAGCGTCAGCATTACCGTGAGATAACCCTTTTCGATGCTTGATCTCCATGTCATATTCCTGGAGCCGCTGTATCCATCTGGCTATCTGGCCTTCCGGATTTTTGAAGTTCAAAAGCCAAGTTAATGAGGCATGATCTGTCCGAAGCAGAAATTTTCGGCCGTAGAGGTAATGATGGAAGTGTTCTACAGCTTTCACTATGACCAGTAACTCCTTTCTGGTGACGCAGTAATTTCGCTCCGACTTTGATAAGCATTTGCTCCAGTAAGCGATGACATGTTCATTTCCGTCAATTTCTTGGGATAAAACAGCTCCGATGCCCTCGTTGCTCGCATCAGTGTCCAGGATGAAGGATTTTTCAGGCTGAGGATAGGCGAGGATAGGCGTTGATGTTAAAGCCTCCTTCAGTCGTAGAAATGCATCTTCGCATTCTTTGGACCATTCGAACTTTTGCTTGCTCTCCGTCAGCTTATGCAAAGGTCGTGCAATGTTGGAAAAACCCTTCACAAACTTCCTGTAGTACGTGCAGAGCCCCAGGAAACTTCGCAGCTGATGGATGTTTTCGGGACGACTCCAACTCTTGACCGCGGATACCTTTTCTGGATCGGTTTGTACACCCTCAGAAGAGATGATGTGACCAAGATAGTTCACTTCCCGGCGGAACAAATTACATTTGGACGGGCTTAACTTCAGATTGGCTTCCTTAAGCTTTTGCAGCACCTTCCTAAGATTTGCCAGATGTTCTTCGAAACTGCGTCCCACGATGATGATATCGTCTAAATAGACCAGACAGGATTCGTAGGAAAGTCCTCTTAACACTGTGTCCATAAGACGCTCGAACGTAGCTGGTGCATTGCAGAGGCCGAAGGGCATCACTTTAAACTGCCATAAGCCTTGTCCAGTTGTAAACGCTGTCTTCTCTCGGTCATCAGGGTGTATTTCAACCTGCCAGTAGCCGCTCTTCAAGTCCAGGGTCGAAAACCACTTGTGTCCGGAAAGAGTGTCCAAGGTGTCGTCTATCCGTGGAAGAGGGTAACTATCTTTCTTGGTGATTTCATTCAGCCGTCGGTAATCGACACAAAATCTGGTGGAGCCATCTTTCTTTCGGACTAAGACGATGGGAGAAGCCCAAGGACTGGATGATGGTTCGATTACATCATTCTCCTTCATCTCTTTCAGGAGAGTTTCAACCTCTTCCTTCTAAGCGAACGGTAGTCGTCTTGGATGCTGTTTAATAGGGGGGGGGGGTGTTCTCCAGTGTAAATCCTATGCTGCGTTAAATTCGTACGGCCAACATCCTCTGATGTAGATGAAAACAGATGCTTGAAGTCGTCCACCAATTGTTCCGCAGCAGTTCTTTGATCCTCCGATAAGGGTGCACTCCCAATTAACTTCGATGTCAAGGACTCAGAAGACACAGTCTCGGGGGAATTGATTCTTCTAATGATGCAGTTTACTGGAGTACAAGTTGCTAACACTTCACCTTTCCGGATATTCCTTGGCCTTTCACTCACGTTGGCGACTCTCACGGGAATTACATCCTTAGAAAGGTCCACAAGCGTAGATGCTACCAGCACTCCTTTTAGGCTATTGCTTAGGTTAGGGTATTCAATGAGTCCAAATCGAAAACTATTGCTTTCTTCAAGGGAGCCAGGTATTAATGATTCTGACCTTGAGGGAATCGATAAATCTGTTCGGGCTATTATTTGATGAGCGGATTTTACATCACTTTCTGCGGGGAAAACAGCTATGTCTTCTGTCGTCGAGTGCAGCTCATTAGTCTTGAAGTCGAGAGTGAAGTCATATTTCTTTAAAAAGTCCAACCCGAGAATGAAGGGGTCCGTGATATTAGCGACGAATGCCGTATGATGGTAGGTGGCATTCCCGAACACTATTTCCAAGTCCACTTTACCGTCAATCTCGATTTTGTCACCTGTCACAGTCTGGAGACTTACGCGTGGCGATGTCCACAGCAGTTTCAATCCAAATTCACGAGCCACATCTGTTCTAATGATTGTCACATTGGCTCCAGTGTCGACAATCAGTCTGCAGGGGTTTCCATTTACATGGGCGTAAATGAAAAGTCCATCACTGCCACTACTAGAAGAGGAAATCTGCAGAGCTCTGGTGGTGGTGATTTCCTTCCCTCGTGTAGCTTGGCGAGCCGGACAACTCCTTCGCAAGTGTCCTTCACTACCGCATTTCCAGCACTTCTGCTCTTGTTTCTTTTCGGCTGTTATGCTGCTCAGATGTCTTGCCAAGTCACCGAGTTGTCTCTCGAGTTCAGCGAGGTGGGACGACCTGGAATCAGACTCATCAGCTTCCAGAGTTCGGATGGGATGGCGATCCACACGGGTTGCTTGCTGGGCGGCCTCCCACTTCATCGCATACACAACAGCAGAACTAAGGTCTTTGACATCCGCCATCCGTAGAGCTTTCTGGATTTCCGGATCTCGAACCCCGTCGATGTAGTAGTTGAGGGCCAGGTGGTCTCGAACATCCGCAGGGCAGTCGCAAAAAGCAAGATGAGACAATCTCTCGACGTCCGCCGCTAGCTCTTGCAGGGTTTCCCCGGTTTTCTGGAAACGGGACTTCAACTGGAGTCGGCTGAAATCTTTCTGGCACTTCTCACCGAAGCGAAGCTCCAACGCAGATGTGAGGGCGGCGAAATCCAGGCGCTGGCCGTCCAGAAGGGTCTGAAGAATGTCCGCTGCGTCACCTCTCAGGGATGCTGCAAGATGGCAGGCCTTGGTAGCAGAGTCCCATCCGTTCGCTTCCGCCACTATCATGAACTGAGTTTTGTAAACCTGCCACGAAGTTTTCCCATCAAATGTGGCAAGTTTAATGGACGGTCGAGCAACCGATGTGGGAGCGCCAAACTGTACAGAGCTGCTTTCCGCGGTCGCCAATCTCCTTTCCACGTCCTTAAAGATCTCTTCTTTAAGTAGATGAAATCTTCTATCTTCTTCTTCAAATTTATTTTCTACAGCATTGAATCGGCTTTCAACGGTATCAAATTTTTCTTCAATAGCATCAACTCGATGCTCTATGTCATTAAATTTATTTTCCATCACAGTCTTTACCGAAATAAGGTCGTTTTTAATTTCTTCTTGGTTAGACGTTAAGTCCTTTTTCAGCACCGTTAAATCGCTTTTTAACTGGTCTTGATTTGCCAACATACTTGCAGTCAGATCACTTTTTAATTGTTCTTGATTAGCCGCCATATCATTTTTTAATTGTTCTTGATTTGCAGTAAAACTTGCAGTCAAATCACTTTTTAATTGGTCTTGATTAGCCGCCAATTCATTTTTAACAGAGTTGATTGCATCAAGCAGTTGTTTTATTTGTTTATCCATTGCGCGAGTAATCACCATAAAATTAAAGTCCAAATTCAAAAAGTTTTTATGAAAAAATGTCCAAAGTCACACTTACTGCAAGAAAGTCCTGAAGTAGCCCCACGTTGGGCGCCAAATTGTAACGGATTCGGTGCGACTTCCACTTTCTTGAAATGAAGACACAGTTCTTGATAAAAACACAGGAAATTTATTTACACTATGTACAGGAAAGATCTTCAACAACTGCTAAATTATTCATCAGCAATTAAGCAATTATCACACAACACCGTAAACTCAACGTTTACACACTTATTTACTTCCAAATACGAAAACAACACAGCGAACTGCCTCGCAATAAACAGAGCAAAATGCTCTCCGTTCGAAATCTGAATCGAAACTCACTGTTTATCCATCGCTAACGGCTTAAATACACCGAAAAGAAATCTCTCAAATATTCCAGAAATTGCTACGACGTTCTACAACTACACTTCCATTGATAAAATCAGTGAATGAAATAAGAAAAAAAAGAATAGGGGGTTGTATACTTGAGCCATATGTTAAGGGGTTGTATATTCATTACGGGAAACTATTTACAGGTTACGTTCCTACAATAATTACTATTTACAGGATTTGTAACAATATGTTACGTAACCAGGGTAATTTTTTTGATAGGTTGCAAAGGAGATTTGGTAAATTAAGGTGGAAATCTTTAAAAAAAAATGTAAAATGCAGTTCACGGATTAAAAGTTCAATTTATTTAACTACGTGATACCAACTTTCAAAAGGTGTTTGAAGGTAATAGGAGCGGCAATTTAATACACAAAATTGGTTAGAAACCTAAACAAAACACTAGTAATATTCTTCTGCCGTTTATTACTGACCTCGTCGAGAGTTGCACATCTTCACATGGCATGGTAGGGTACCCCGATATCCTCTGCACCAACCGTTTACACTTTTTATTAACTTTAGATAATCATATCTCCACAGTAGTGCAGCCAGACGTTACCTTCGGATGGGGTTTTTGGTCAGAACCGCCCTTACATGTAATAAACTAAACGTTTCTGCTTCGTGGCACCCACTGAAGAGCTAGAATTTTCTCACTGTGCCTCAGTCCAGTTTTACTATATTGTGATATACTAGCGGTACCCGCACGGCTTTGCCCGTAGTAGAAAATTAAAAGGTCATTTGTTTCGCCTGTATACTTGCAAATAATGGATGATGATTTTCTCGCCCAATTTGCTATGTTCATTTGCTCGCCCTTGTTATGGTAATTTGCTCGTCCACGTTATGGTAATTTTCTCGTCCACGTTATGATAATTTGCCCGTCCCCGTTATGATAATTTTTTCGATAAAATGTTCTTAAAATTAGAATAGAAAAGGAACAAAATCGAATTTTCTAAAAATCGCTCTGAGGTGCATATCCCCATGTTACAAACTAATTTTGTGCCGAATTTCATGCAAATTGGCAGAACGGTCTAAGGCGCTATGCGCGTCACAGAGATCCTAATCCAGACAGAGAGAGATCTGTTCATAGAGCTTTGTTATTAGTAATAAGGATACTTACCATGGACACTTCGCGGCACCCTCACCTCATCCTGTTTTCTCTCAGTTCTTGTAAAGCTTGAGAAACTTTCTCGACAGAATACGCTGCAACAAGAAGTTAGAAGTATGCTCAATATTTCCAACACTCATACTCAATAGGGGGTGTAGTATTTCGTAGTTTGTTTTTTAGGGACAGAGTATCTTGAAGAAGAGCTGCCATCCTGGTGCACGTTTAAAACTGATCATCCCCATTTATAAACTGATTAGAAGAATAAATTCAGACAAGGTATTATATCAACCCCTTCGCTCCTTTAGTTTCTCAAAACAACGACTGTGATGCTGGTATTGAAACCTACTTGTTCCGAGTCAAAAGCCTTACCCATGTGTCGCGAGTTGGGCACAAGATATAGTAAAGGAATTAAAAACATTCTATTGTTACGATTCTTTTAAGTTCAGTATCTCTCCGTCCGTGCTTAAATTTTTTTTAAACTTTTCTAAAAAAAAAAAAAAATTAAAAAAATGATTTTTTTTAATGAGCCTCGAAGTCTAGTGTCTCTCTACCGGGTGTTGAAAACATGTTTTACTAAAATGAATTGGCTGTGATGCCTTTAAGTCCACTGTTTCTTAGTCCAGTCCTGAAAATATGCTTTATTTTGCTCAAAAATGAATTTGTTATGATGTCTGTAAATCTAGTGTCTCTCCGTCTGGGTACTAAAATATGTTTTACTTCTACGAGGGTTAATCAAATACAAACCGGAATTTCTTTTAAAAAATATTTGTATCTACCAAGAAATTTTTACACCAGTTATCCTTTTTCTGCATAGTGTCCTTCCTATAATACGCACTTTATTCTATAAAACTGCTAAGTTTTGGATGCCGTCGTGATAGAAAGAAAAGGGACCAAAAAAAAGAAAAAAAATATATTAATTTGAATTTTTGGCATCTTGAATTCAAATTATGTTTTTCGCAATCACGAGCGTGTGTGTGTATGAATGTACGTGTGTGTTTGTGTAGGCGCATGTGTGTGGGTGCGTGTGTATGTGTGCATGTATGCATGTGTTTGCGTGTTGTGTATGTAGTGCTGTGTGTGTAGATGTTCGTGTGTGTGTTTGTGTGTATTTAGGCATATGTGTTTGTGTCTGTGTGCAGGCATGAGTGTGTGTATATGTATGTGTGTGTGTGTAGGAGTGTGTGTTTGTGTCTGTGTGCATGCATGAGTGTGTGTATGTGTGTGTATGCGTGTGTGTGTGTAGGATATGGACGCAACCTGGAGACGGTTTTAGCAAGAGGAGCAGCATCGTGAGGCCGGTAGACGCGACGATGGTGCTGGCAGAGGGTGCTGGTGGGAAAATAAAATGATAGGAATTCAAAACAGTCAAATGAGAATAATAAGCAATCGTGATTGCTCAACAAGAAGAGCGAATTGCGCAAATTCTTCAATACAAGTATATCATCATCAATTTTTTGTCCTCCTAGGTCTTTTTTGAGTGTTTCAAACAAATGCCAATCACAAGACGATAAATCTGGACTGTACCGAGTGGTTTCAGAGGTGTGCGATGAAATTTGTAAAATTTTTCTCGCTTTAAAGCAGCAGTATGAGGCCTTGCATCTTCATAGAGTAAAATTACGTTATTTATCGCTTGGCGTCTTCGTCTGCAGCTTCTGCTTCATCCAAAAGGCGATATTAATAGCCTGCATTAGTTGTCCTTCGTCAATAATGTCACGAATGACAATAATGTTGTACGCAGTGATTCTTGTCCGCGGTCTCCTTTCAGTAGGTTCGTTTTTTACAGCTTCTCTTTCTGCCATGTATTTTTAATCCTACTCATGCCCTCGAGTGTGCGAAGTGTTTCTTCCACAAACTGTGCATGAAGCTGTATCTAAATTTTAGAGGGTTTGGTGCCTTCTCTCGCAATAAATTTAATAACTATGCGTTGCGCAACACAGGTGTGCACTTCTTGTTCATTCATGGCGTACTGAAGCAGCCCAGATCTTCAGAGTGTGTACAAACGAAAAAACCCTTCTTCAGACATTCCCAGTAACATACTGGTACATTTTAGTGATGAAACTCTTACCATCTGTTATTTATTCTTTGCTTTGTAGCTGCGTGTTAACTCTTAATTTTCTCATCAGCTTGTCAAAACTCGAGACGCCAACAGCAAGAACTGATGCCGCCAATCAGACGCATGATTGATGACTTTGGGGGTGCGCACACCGTTAAAAGGCATACTGCCGCGCATAACAATAACCGGTAGAGTCAACATAGTTCTCTTCTAAAAGTCTGCACATATCTAAGTGTAACCCCCCGGAATTCATTCTTATGCGTTTGCGACCCCGTGATCTGTTGAAATGAATCTTAGCTGGACAGTGTCATTACATTGAGATGGCGATACATCATTTTCAGTCACGTAGCTCTGTTTTGCTCTCAAGCAAAAAAAAAGCGATATTTGTTTACGAATTATGTAACTTTGGTAAGAATGATGTTATGCTTAGTACGTTGTAAGAATTTCCTACCTGGTAAAATTGAAGAAACAAAACAAAAAGACATACCTTTGATATAAGTCACCTTCAAACTTCAAAATATGTCACAGCAGATTATCCCCCCCCCTCAAAGAAAAAAAAAATAGGGAGGAGGAATCTGGCATTAGAGAGTTGAAAGTATACTGAAAAAAAAAAAAAAAAAGAAGCTACCGGTAAAAACACTTTGCTATATGTCTTTCCAAAATTGAAGAATAAAATGACCCTAACAGAGGAGTTAAATTCCAAATTACCGCTCCGAGTGTCACCCGGGACGCAATGCACACAATGTCGTAGTTAACAATTACGTAGTTTACATGAAATGTTATGAAACATTTAGTTAATTATTAAAAAAAAATAATGCAAATTTAATGTAAATTAGTTTCAAACCTTGTCTTTTTGAAAAAAAAAAAAAGAGAGAGAGATGGAAATTAAAGCAGGTATAAAAGTAATCTAAACTGTCCTTCTTTTGCCCTCTCCGTCAACCATGACACCTAGCCTATAAAAACAGAGAGAGAAACAGAAAGAGCGAGAAGAGATGTAGTCCCCCACTCCCCCCCTAACTTTATCATGGCTGTCTTAAAATGCTTAATTTCTTAACGCTTAATAGGCGTTGCGAAGTGGCTAAGTTTCTCTAAACAAAATGTTCCTCGTATCGTTGAACTTTTGTCTGGATTGAAACTCTGGTTAAAAACTATTTTCATGACGTCGAAAATAGTAAAATATAAGCATAGTCTGTTTCGCCTTTAACACTGAGTCAGGGGTGCCTACCTGGGGGGAGGGGGGGGATTCATGGCGCAGACTGCGCCATTGAAATTTTTAGGGGGTGCTTTGAGGGGGTATTTTTCATTTTTTGGGGGGGTGGGGGACTACTGCTTTGGGGGGGGGGGAAAGGGAAGGGTCTTCGCGATATCTAGAGGAGTGCGCCCTTGTTCTTAGGAAGGGTGGGCACCCCTGCTGAGTAATAGCGTTATATGAACTAACATGAATTGTTACATTTAATTTCAGCTAAATATGAAACTGTCTAGGTATGCACCGAATTTTCGGTTGGTATCCGGTATACTGCTTATCCGGCAAACCAAATATTCTATTCTGCCAAAACGTTTAATATTCGGCAACCGAATAGTAAACAAATTAAAATATTCCACAGTTGGTCTTCCATACAGTGAATGAAAGTTATAGTATTGTACCATAGCACAAAATTAATTCAAATTGTTAATTACATATTCTAAGAAATTTAATGCAAGAAAACGCATTCAGATGTTGAATATGAAATTCAAATGTTAAATTTAGATAATAAATAAAGACGAAATTTATGAAAGAGTATTCAAAAAAAAAACCCTCATATTGTTCAATGCTCATACATGTGTGAAGCCAATTTTCTGATAATTTGTATAAAATATATTGGGAAAAAGAAATCAATTGTCACAAATATTTAAAAATGTAATTAATTATGTACATAAAAGGAACACTTGGATATTAAATTGTTTAGTTTTTAATTACCAAAGTTTTACACCATATGAAATATTAAACATTGTTTAAAAGCTAATTCCTTGTTATCAAAGTAGCGCATATTTGGTATTCGGGGCATCCCTAAAACAGACTACAGTCGACTCCCGCTACAAACGCGATCCAACTTACGCGAAATGGCTTATAACGCGAATTTTTCGCCTACAACATGAATTTTTTTAGAAGGAAGCATCAGCTTCGTTATTGGCTACTAAATATTGATTTCGTGAATGTTATTACGTCCCTTTGAGCATCACTGACAGCCAAAGTTCCCACGCCAAACTAGTCTAGTGCATTAAATAACCATAATGGCACCTTAGTGCAACCTTCATCTAAAGTTTGAAAATGTAAAGAAAAAGAAAGTTTCTGATAAAAAAATTGAAAAAGGCTAAGATTCTCGATATGCTTGAACAATTACAAAACGTCGAAGGTAGCGCGACAATAAGTATGAGTGAATCTTCCCTATGTGCAATTAAAAGTCAAAACAAAAAGAAGTCAGTAAACGTTTAGAACTTAGTTTCAATATTGAAGCTTGCAGAGCAGTCTAGCAAAGTAAAAATTATGAAAATGGAAGCTACGCGCGCTCTTGCATTGTGGATTAATAAAAAGATCAGGTAGAGGAGATGTAGCCACAAATTGAAACGTTTTAAATAAAAGGTGAAGCGTATTTAAAAATGTATTAAATAAGAATAACGATCCGATCTTGTAGCATAAATCATCACTAGTATCCTCATTTTTTAACTCGTAAATATTGCTACTGTATCTACTGTACAGTAGGGTGGGTCGAAAAAAACTTTTTTTTTTTTAATTCGAAACGCTTTAGTGCGGAAAAGTTGCCAATTGCGATAAGAATTAAAAGCACACCAAATAGAACAAAATCGGATAACATCTTCCGGTCGCGCAACGAACTTGAATGTCATAAAAAATTGCTAAAATCGATTTATTTTGTCATTTTTTTCTATCATTTAAAAATTTAATAAAAAGCAAGCTTTAGTTTTCCACGTTCGGATTAAGGTTTAAATAACTCAAATAAATTATAATTTAACCAATTTACAAATATTATCCGCTCGCGCAATATCTTAGAAAAAAGTGATCTTTACAAAGACTTCACTTTTTGAGGGGCAACTCTGAATTCGTTTTCTAGAACTAAACGAACACGAACACTATTTAAACGGTTAAAACTAGACTGAAGTAGTTGAAACCGGTTTAAACTAGAATGAAGTAGATTTCACTGCCCTTCCCTCCCTCATCTATCGCCTGTTCCTGCTCACACATTTCGCTGTGAGCGTTGCGTACCGTTGAGTTCGTTGCGCGACCGGAAGATGTTATCCGATTTTGTTCTATTTGGTGTGCTTTTAATTCTTATCGCAATTGGCAACTTTTCCGCACTAAAGCGTTCGAATTAAAGCGTTTCGAATTTCGTCTTCACAGCATTTCGCTGAGTTTTTCAGATCAAACATTGTGTTGCTTCGCAGATTTTTATTACATAATAATGAATGAATCGCAAAATATACTCACACTCACTAGGAGTGTGATTGCAAACTCCCGACGAGAGTTTTGTTGCCCTATATTTGGTGAGCCTCGAAGTCTCAATCAAAATAAGCTGCCGACATACGAATGTATTCTTAAGTGCTGCTTTGAAGAGAGATACATTTTATCACTTGTGACAAAAAACAAATGCGTAAGTTTCGCCAAAGTAGCCTCTACTGTTGCGGGACACGTGAAATGTTTGTATGATAAAGCATCGATTCCTGCATTATCTGACTGTCGAATTGTAAAGATGATCAATGCGTATCACGACTCCTATACCAACTTAATGAAGTCTTACAAGCGTGACAAAGACAAGCCTGCATTTAAATCCAGACTAGAAGATTTTAAATTGAAAGCTCAGTCACTTTTTGATGTCTCTGCATGTAAATGCACAATGACAGTGAACTGTACATGCAAAAAAACACCGGATGCATGTCAATGTGCAATTTCAATCCAATGCTCCTGTGAGAAATCTAAGAAAATTCCTGTTCTTGAGTTGAAGTTCATGTATCTTCAAAGGCATTACAATATCGGAATGATCGGACCTATTGATAAGAAGGTTACAAAGCAACTGAATATCAGGGCTGAGAGGAACGCCCGCGATTTTAAACGAGTAGTGAGTGGAGATAAAATTTCTAACATAGGCGAATATTCTACAATTGAAGAGCAAAAACACAGTTCCAGTGAGGACTCATGTGCAGATGATGAATACATACTACCAAGTACATCTACTACAAAGCCAAAATCGCAGATGAGAGTTAAACTCAGCGCAACAGCACTAAATAGCGATCGGTTTGGAGTTTCTGATCGAGCTACAGCAGCCATAGCATCCAGTGTTCTTCAAGAAGTCGGGATGATAACTAAAACTGACTCTTCATTTGTGGTTGATAAGTGTAAAATAAGAAGAGACAAAAGTCGCATTAGAACAGATTTACAAAGTGAATTTATACCTCCTGAAGAAAGTTGGGGTCTTTTCTTTGACGGACGAAAAGATGATACTTTGGTTCTTGAAAAGTTGAATGCGAAGCAATTTCGTAGAGAGCTGAAAGAAGAACACTATTCTCTTATCATGGAACCAGGATCAACTTATATAGGACATATATCTCCTTCCTCAAGTTCATCGAATGATATAATGCAAAGCATTATTCGCTGTTTGTCTGAGCTTTCAATGCCATTAGAAAAGCTCGAAGTAATAGGCTGTGATGGCACTGTAACCAATACTGGTTGGAAGACTGGCGTCATCTCTCGCCTAGAAAACTTCATAGGACGTCCAGTTCAATGGAGCATATGCCTTCTGCATTTTAATGAGCTTCCTTTTCGCCACATTTTTCAACATATTGACGGTCAAACATCAGGACCTAAATCTTTTAGTGGACAAATAGGACAGCAACTCACTTGCTGTGAAAAACTTCCGATTGCCCTTTATGAACCCATAGACTGTTTGATTCCTGATATAGACAAAAAGAGTTTAAGTAAAGACCAACAGTATTTGTTAGAAATTGCAAATGCAATCACCGAGGGAAAATGTCCGGAAGATTTAGCAAATCGGACTCCTGGTCCGTTGTCCCACTCCAGATGGCTAACTGTGGCCAACAGAATCCTTAGGTTGTATATAAGTTCTGCAGAGCCATCAGAAAACTTAAAAGAAATAGTTTGCTTCATCTTGAAATCATATATGCCTGTGTGGTTCGCCGTTAAAAAAAGCAAGTATTTTACTGACGGACCAAAACACGTCTTCCAAGCGATTCAAACATCAAGATATTTATCCAAAGAGTTACTGCAAGTTGTTGATCCAGTCATACAACGAAACGCATTTTTCGCACATCCAGAAAATCTTCTGTTAGCAATGCTAGTGGATGAAAGAAAACATATTCGCGAGCTGGGTTACAGAAGACTTTTAAAAGCAAGACAAAATGTTCTGAAGAAGAAGATTGTCAGAAATTTTGTACCACCGACTATTAACTTCCAAGCAACCGATTACACCGAAATTATTCATTGGAATTCTTGTGTGCTGTATTCCCCTCCAATTCTACGTGACCTTAATGAAGATGACATTAAGTCATTAATTAATTCTGATTCTACGCCCATCAGAGAAATACAAAAGTTCCCCTGTCACACCCAGGCTGTTGAGAGATGCGTCAAACTTGTTACAGAAGCCTCGAAGAAAGTATGTGGGCTTGAAGCTAGAGATGGATTTATCCGTGCAACTCTAAAATCTAGATCAGTTATGCCTATTTTCTCCAAAAAATCAGCCTTTAATGTTAATGTTTAAATGTTAAATATAGAAATACCACACTCAATTATTGGATGGTTGGTTGGGTTGGGTGTGGGTGGAACTCGAAGTGCAACCACCTCCACGTGGTGAGTTCTGGGTCATTTTGTTTCAGCAAAATGGGCGAAGAGTTGCACACACATTGAATTTTGAATTGACACAGTGAATATGGTGACTTTTTGTCTTATTCTAAGGACGTTGTGCGAGCGGATAATATTTGATAATTGGTTAAATTATATTTTATTTGAGTTATTTAAACCTTAAACCAAACATGGAAAACTAAAGCTTGCTTTTTATTAAATATTTAAATGATAGAAAAAAAATTACAAAATAGATCGATTTTAACAATTTTTTATGACATTCAAGTTCGTTGCGCGACCGGAAGATGTTATCCGATTTTGTTCTATTTGGTGTGCTTTTAATTCTTATCGCAATTGGCAACTTTTCCGCACTAAAGCGTTTCGAATTTAAAAAAAAAGTTTTTTTCGACCCACCCTAATGGACAGTACTATTTTGTGCATCATTTTAATTTTAGCTGCAAGCAGTGCGAAACAAACGTGTTGTTTTAGCTAATATAGAATTAGCAGACCAGACGAGTGACCGAAGCCCTGGCTATTGGGCGGTAATTTACTCAACAGAGAATGTCTAGAAGGTATAGTACCAATGTTACATTTGCATTCTCTCTATACATTAAGTCAGCAATTTCATACATGGTGCTTTATGAAAGTCAGTTTTTAACAATCCCCTCCATACATTATTTTTAAAAAATATTAAATCTTATTAAGTTAAATCACTCCACTAACCTTGAAACAAATATTGCATATATTAAAGGAAAATTCTTAAAATTGGATGATGAAAGTGACAGAATAGTGAATTTAATAATTGCTGAAATACATGTCAAAAAAAAAAAAATAACTTATAAGGGTCACTGCATTTCAGGATTTGCTGTAAATAATCCTAATTCTGGAGCAACTTCAGTCCAATCGTTTATGATTTCCCTCTCTCTATTCGTCTTATAAAGAAGTTATAGGACTTGTGCATGTATGTAGCTTAACAGCTGATGATTTGTATAGCTTAACAGTACAAGCTCTAAAGCTTCTTGAAGAAGCAGGCTTTACAGTCATTTGTTTAATTTCTAATAACAATAGAGTAAATATAAATATGTTTGAAAAATTGGGAAAAGGAACAATAGCGAATTGCGTTAAAATTCCTGCAAACGAATCCAAAAAGCTGTACTTATTGTTCGACACTGTTCACCTTTTTGTTAGAAACTGTGTATGTTGCCCACTTCCTCCACTAGACGGCGCTGCCGCCAAAGAGCAAACCAGGAACTTTAATTCCTTGTTAGAACTCAATCCACTTCATTCGACTCAAGGATTCCGTGCAGGAAGGTTCTCTTTTGAACCTCTGCGCGCTTCGAATGTCTATTGTTCCTGATAATGCGGCAGCGCCTAGCGCGGACCCGCCCGCTACGTCATATACTGCCCCCCCTGAGGGGATTGTTATTGCTAACTTGGAAATTTGTCGTTTATCCGACTTCCAAATACATGCATATACACAGCTTCGGGGCCTCTCGGATGAGGCTGAGCATTACGTATAAAGGCTCAGCGATCTTATGTTTCAGAAGGCTAGTGTCAACAATGCTGATTCCTGGCAGAGATGGGTGACGGAGGTCAACCGCCTGGCAGAAGGACTGCTGACGAAGTTCCCTCTGGATGCTCAGGGTAAGAACCCCAATTTTATTCCTCTGCGGGAGTTCGCCAGCCTGTCAAATTTGCCAGGCCAAAACCCCTTCACCCTGAAAGTAACTACCACCCTCTATCATAAGAGGAAAAACACAGATGGGTTTAAAAGCCCATCTAAGACTAGTAAAGTGAAAAAAGTGGACAAGCCTCAGCCCTTAAAGCTAGGCAATTCCTTCAAGGCGTTGAGCCAAGCCATTGATGGCAATAATGAAAATACAGAAAATCCTGAAATGGACACCAATGAGGAGGTTGATGGTAACATCCCTCCTCCTAAAATTAAGCCGATTTTGGCCATATACCCTAAAGCATATAAAGAATTTGTAGTTGGGCTGCAGACTGGGACCAAGACCGAATTTCAGGTCAAGGTCTCAGATGAATTCGCCAAAATATTCCCTGCAACGTCTGATGACCACAGGGCCATTTCCTCCTACCTTCTGGAAAATAAAATTCAGCACTATGTGTAATTAGCCAAGCATAACCGCCCTCTCAAGGTAGTTATTAAAGGGTTACCCCTAACTACCGACAAGGAGGATATTAAGTGGGCTCTTGAAGAGCTTGGTTATGGAGTTAGGAAGGTTGCACAACTTGTGCGAAAGGGTTCTTCCCCACTCCCGATATATCAGGTTCACCTGAACAATACCGTCGGGGTCAAGAAAATCTTCGAGCTCACTTCCATACTTTATACTTATGTCACTGTGGAGGCGTATAGACCCCGTAAGGGGCCTCCTCAGTGTCACAGATGCCAGAAATACAATCACAGCTCTGAGTGCTGTTATATGACCCCGAGGTGTGTTCGGTGTGGTGAAGAACACCTCTCTAGCAATTGCCCGCACAAGGCAAAGAGATTGGAAACACCAAAGTGTGCCAACTGCCAGGGCCCCTATCCTGCATCCTACAAAGGATGCCCAAAATATAAAGCTTTTTCCAAAAAAGCAATCTCAAATAATCCCAAAAACAATCCCTCTCACCAACTCCGAAGCCTTCCCACCCCTCCCTAATCAAAAAACATCCGAGAGTGGGAGCGATGGCGCTGCAAGCGCCTCTAATGCTCCTGCCCCCTCATTCGCCCAAAAGGCGCGAGGCTCGGCCAATAGGGGAGGTCCATCGAGTTCGGCTCAAGCCACTCTCTCCCGCAAAGTGCATGCTCCGGCCCCAGAGCAGTCACGATGCAACCTTTCACCAGGTACCTTCTCGGAGGTAGCTGGTGTCTGGGACTCCATCAAGGAGATTTTAGACCTTTTTAAAGGTCTGAACCTCCCCGCTATTATTAAGACAATCAAACAGGTTCTGCCTGAACTCAAAAAACAAACTGACCCCATTAACAAAATTTGGGCACTCTTCCAGGCTTTTATGGAGAGTGAGGAGTTATTCCGGCACACTTAATGGTTTTCCCTCTTGGCCTTTCTGTTTTGTCGTGGAACGCCTGCGGGCTGCTCGATAACTCAGGCAGCTTGTTTATGAGCAAGCCCCCGATGTTATCTGTGTGCAAGAGACTCATCTCAGACCAATTAATCGTGGAATTTCTATTAGCAACTACAATTTTTATCGTACTGACCGTATCCCCGACCATAATAATTATACTAGGGCATGGGGGGGGGCACCTTAATTTATGTTAAGAGCTCTATTCCCCATCACCAGAACATCACTCCCAGCCTGTTGGCACTTGAAGCTACCTCTATCACAATTACTCCAACTGGCTTTAGCCCCATTACAATAGTCTCTGCTTATGGCCTTATCCTTCGACACATAACGCCAAAAGAGAAAGCTAACAAACTCCTCTCGGATTTGGAAGCACTCTTTCGTGATGCGCAAAGTACAATAATTTGCGGAGACTTTAACGTATATCACACCTTCTGGGGTTGTAATGGAACCAATGCCACAAGTAGAACTATATACAAATTTGCCATGAAGGCAGGCATCACCATTGCAGCTCCCCCTACCCCAACACGTATCACTGGTACGAGTGCGACTACAATTGACTTTGGTCTTATTAAATATTTTCCTTATTTATGTGACGTGACTTCGCTTGCGAAGCTCTCCTCGGACCATAATCCAGTCAAATTTGCATTCAACACTCAATCAGTGAATACAGCACTTCCACACGCCTCGAAACCTGATTGGCCCAGGTTTCGAAGAATTCTAAACTACACACACTTTGAATTCCAAAACATAAACACGGAGAAAGAGCTCGACTCTGCTGTGCGTAATTTTTCTGATACCATTACTAATATCCATTCTAAAACCTCCATTCCAATCATCAAAAATGGATATGCTAAAGACCTCCCCCTTATACGAAATCTCATTAGAGAAAAGAACAAACTACGTAAAATCTTCCAGCTCCGTAGGGATCCAATTTCAACAAGTCAAACAAGCAATTAAAAGGCACAAAAATGACTCTTGGACACGATATATTTCCTCCCTTACTGCTGACGACAATTCCATTTGGAAAGCCGTCAAGCGGCATCGGGGGACTTATAGACATATTCCGCCCCTTAATGGCAAAACTCCGACAAGAGGCGACACTGTCGCAGTCACCGATGCTGAGAAAGCGGAACTTTTCGCCGATCACTTCGAACTGCAATTCACTCCCAACAACATCAGACATGACGAAACAGAAACCGCAGTCAATAACACACTTCACTCATACTTCAATACTTCACACACTCACAACATTCCTCAAATCCTCCCTTCGGAAGTGCTGAGCTATGTCAAAAAATGTAAAAAGAAAAAAAGTCCAGGCCGTGACAGTATCACGAATTCCCGGATTAAAAATCTCCCCTTCCGCTCCCTTTTTTATTTAACTCAAATTATCAATAAATCTTTCCAACTGGGGTATTTTCCCCAGGATTGGAAAACTGCAATCATTGTCACTATCCCAAAAAAGGAAAGGGCCACCTCAGACCCAGCGAAGTACAGGCCAATCAGCTTGCTCCCTGCCCTTTCCAAAATTACGGAGTTTTGCATTCTTAACAAACTCCACAATTTCCTTGCGGAAAACAATATTATTCAAAACGAGCAATTTGGCTTCCGCAGGAAGCACTCCACTAATCATCAACTACTTAGAGTTACCGAACTAATCAGGGAATCTCAACGTGATCGTCACAAAACCATCGGTCTTTTCCTTGACATAGCGAAGGCTTTCGACAGGGTTTGGATTGATGCACTCATATACAAACTCATACGCCTTGGGACCCCCCCATGCACTCATTACCATTATAAACTCCTATCGAGCACACGTCGAACGGCACTTTGTCGTTCGAGTGAGAGAAACTCTCTCATCTCCCAGACCCATAAGGGCTGGAGTGCCCCAGGGCAGTCTCCTTGGCCCGACCCTTTACTCAATTTTCTCGAACGATATTCCACACATGGACAACACTCAATTAGCCATTTACGCAGATGACACCTGTATACTTGCCTCCGCTCAGGGACTTGATCAAACCTTTTCAGCGTTACAAAACCACCTTAACCAACTAGATATCTGGCTCAGGACTTGGAAAATTATTGTCAATGCCAACAAAAGCATAGCTGTTTGCTTTTTCACTAACCACAGCAGAGATCCCCCCCCCCCCCCCCATTAAACTTCATCTCTACACCGACCCGATTAATTGGTCTGACAGGGCGAAATATCTAGGCATCATTCTTGACCGAAACTTAACTTGGCGCCCTCACATTGAAGAGGTGCGGAAAAAATATTTAAAATCCAAAAAACCACTAAATTGTCTCTTGCACAAAAAGAGTATTCTCTCGACAGATAACAAATTGCTCATTTATAAATCTTGTCTGAGACCCATTATCACCTATGGGGCGCCCATCTGGGCGACCTCTGCGGTTTCTAACTTAAACCGAGTTGAAAACTTGCAGAGGGTAATGGTAAGAGCGGCCTGTGACCCTCCCTGGTACGTCCGTACGGACAAACTTGTGGAAGAGGTTGGCATCCCGACTTTACTTAACTTCTGCAAAAAGCTCGGCAGGAATTTCCACACTAAAATCCCCCTTGTGGGTAACCCACTTCTTGACAATCTCCCCCAATATGACCATCTCGACCCGGCTAATTCACGCAGGCCTCGTGCCCTGCTTGCTTAACTGCAAATTCTTGACGGGGTTACTCTTTCTTTGGGAAGTGATAACCGCGTTATGTATTTTTACATCCATACCGCCCTTGCTTCGGCTGAGTGCTTGCTCACTTTTTCTTTCCTTTATTTTTACTTTTCTATGAAGGTTCTCTGATGAACCTCACTTAATTTTAATTCATTAAAAACTAGAAAAACCCTACGGGGAAATATATATATATATATATATATATATATATATATATATATATATATATATATATATATAATATATATTATATATATTATATATATTATATATATATATATAGATTTTTCATGTAGGACTGAATTAAATTTCAGAATTAGAATACTTTCCTCTTATTCTTTGGAATTTTAAAAACTTTTAAATTTTTTTATTCCTTACTTTGCTGGCCAATTGTGAACTCCCGTTTGAGGAAGCCACACCCTCTTGCATCCACGCTACTATCTCAGCGTCCAATGCCCGCCATGCTCTCCGTCAGGAGAACCATCCAATAACAGAACACCTCAGGATATGGGGCTCCGCCCCGGGTGCCTGCATGACATCGCTACTCTCCGAGTCAATCCACTTCTCTCTTACTGCTCGAAGTACAAACATGTAGTGCTGTAATATATATATTAAATTTATGTTTCATAGTTTAGAAGGAATTGTGTTTTAGTGGGTCCGTAAATATTCATTTATGGATATCAGTCTCATTTAGCAGAAGATCCCTCCAACATATCAATTTAGATTATAGGAATACAAAGACAGATGAAGAACATATATGATAAGGTAAGCTGTATGTTTGCTAACTGCATTGATTTAGAAGCCTCTCTAAAAACGAGTTGATAGACATTTTATGTTTATTTAATTCTAATACCTTTAAAATCCATTCGAAACAACTGGCTCAATCAACTTGACTCTGAAAAAACCTTTATTTGTCCAGATTTTCAAGATAAAACTAATGTTTGCATTTCTCCGAAATTTTCACACCTAAAAAAGCTCTTTAATCTAGAAAAAAAATTCAATCATTAAATATGCCCATCATTTAAATTTTAAGTCTTTATATCCATCTACTTTGGAACGTCAAAATGTTAATTTAGCTGCAAAAATCTTTGACGAAACAAATTGCGCTGCTTTAGAAATGAGAGCGAATGAGTTAAAAATTGTCTGTAAAGACACTATCAAATTTCTGAAACTAATTAATCAGTGGTGGGACATCATGAATATAAGCTATGCCAAAAAAGGTATATTCTCTAGAAATCCGAACAGTGCTCCCTTCAGATCTGAAGATGATGAAAGATTAGATTTTTTTTAAATCCAAAATGGCTGAATGGCTGGAAAGCATTAAATCATCTCCCTCATTGTGGAGGATTGAGAAATGAAACATTTTTTGCTCTTCATCATACAACAGCAACCATCATTTTAGTAATAGAACATTTGCTAAACAATGAAGCAAAATATGTGTAAATCTCAAGTTTCAGTCCGACAATTTAGAGTTCAAAATTTCCCAGTATAGGCAGATGTTAGAAGGAAATTATCATGTGTCGGTCCAGCAGTTACTTGAGTCGCAGAGGAGATTATGCGTAAAAAGTATTTTACAACTACATTCTAACAAATTTGGAAACATCCCAATCAAAAATTTAGTTCTTGAAATATGTGGAAATGAACAAAGTGAATCAATTGAAGAAGGTGTAATTTACTTTATAGTGATATATTTGAAAATTTTGGCCACACACCAGTAATAGCGGATGATATTGAAATTTTAACTTTTATTGGTAGATATTGTGTTCAGAAGGTAAACGTACAGTGTCCTAAATGCAAGATTTATTCAAAAGTGCATAGTATTTTTTTTTAATCTTTTACTTTAAAATTTTTCATTTTCAAACAAAATTTTTACTGGGTTCTAAATATAAATTTTAACAAATTTAGAATTTAATTTTGTAGCGTTAAGTTGTGCCTAAGAATCAACAAATCATTTAGTGAAATTCCGAAGTCTCTCTAAGTAGTCTAGTTGCTGAGGTATAAGCAAAAGAATGGTTCACAGCGTATAAGTTACTTATGGTAAAGTGAAGAGGATTTTCGCCCCTTCTTTGTCACATTTTCCATGTATCAACTTTTGGAAAGGGAGATAATTGAAGAGACTAGATTCATTCACAACACACACAAACTAATTTATTTTCTACACACGGAAACAGTATACATGATGGGCAGCCAATTTGCCCTTTTTCCCGAATAGCGGTCAAGAGATATGCCATAAATTTATCCCGCTATTCGGTCAGGAGATTTTTTTGCAGTCATGCGTTCATAACTGCCTATAGCCATATGAACTCAGGCGCTCTCATGCATCTGCGCAGAAGGCAATCGCGGAAAGCCCCATTACGCAATTATGGAGATCCCAGTTGTTAATCTTGGGATCCCTGTCAAGTGTTACGCAATGTAACCGCGTGGAGCATATAATTTCTTACATAAAGATCCTAGTATGTCTCTTTACTTAACCCCGTTATGGATTATTGGCATAGCTGCGGATAAAAACCCTAAGAAAACAACGAGAAAGCTAGGTGTAAAGCAGTAAATGAATTTCATGCTTACTCCGGAAGAGCCTTTATTACGAAAGGATCAAAAGCAATCGCGGGGTCAATTCAAGACGCGCTGTGGCACCAGCGGTGAACTTTTGGAAAAAGAACTTACAGAGAATCAAAAGGAACACTCTAGTGTAGTAGCAAAATTTCTTGTCTGTAATAATTGCTTCGTTATGTTTCGTGATTTAATCAGTTGCAGTTGTATGTTAGTTTGTGTTAATAAAAAAAATTACTTAGTTGATCATAGGCATTAGTGATTTACCACTATTACATAATTAATGTTTGGATTACCTAGTGCTGTTACAGAACAGTTTCAAAGGAGTTTCAAGCGCCCCGGGAACAAAATGAAGTTAGACACAGGAATGAAAAGGTGAGCTTTTGCTTTTCATTTTGAATTTGGTCCAACAAAAGCTTTGCTGTTTTCCATCCTAAGCGAAGTACTCATTTTATTTTAGAATTTTAATTTTTCAGCGATAAGTTGTACCTTAAGATTAAGCAAATCATTTAGTGAAATCCGGAAGTCTCTAAGTGGTGTAGATGCTGAGATATAAGCAAAGCTGGCCTCAGATTTTTCCGTGACAGTCAAGCCAAGTATAATAAAAGTGCTTAAAAAAGACAGAAGAATATATCTTTAGTTTTTAATAATTTATATCATATATAAAGTAAGGTCACGGTAGAATTACGGTAACCGCGTCGCAGCGATAAAAATTATACTTTGGCAACTCTACACCAAAGCTGAATCGCTATTCGTTTGGTCAATCAACCATTTGAGAATTCACTATGCAAAATTGCAATTTATTTGTCTGATAAATCTTTTTTAAAAAAATTCCATAGAATTATATTTTTAAATTTCTCAAAGGTGTTTTTTTTCTCTGAAAAATTGGCAACATATGTTTTTTTTTTTTTTTTTCAATTTTTAGATATTCGAAACATTTTTTTTACGTCGCGGAATGTTTGCCCCTTTTGACTTTGCCCATTTTAAGTTAAAGATCTAAAAATGAGTTATTCATACCATTTGGATACTTTTCTGGAATTTGAACACAGTAATTTCAGTCATGTTTTATTGTTCCATCATTAATTTCAAATTTATCAATTATCGTAATAACTTATTCAATAAGTTTGGATTAAAATTTTAGTTACGATAACGTTCTCTGAATGGATGGATCTTTTGATGTGATTTAACTTATTTAGCAGCTCGTTTTAAATCTGAATTGAACATTAACCCATTAATGCCGCTTGGTACAAAATTGTACCAGGCGGAATTATTTTTTTCATTCATTACTAGATGGCACCAGCAGTCCCATAACTTTTTTTTTACCTAGTAAAGAATCACAGAAAGGAGGAAAAATATAATTGCTGCTTTTTTTTGGAAGCGGGCGTTGTATTAGGCCTAAAACTTGAGCGAACGATCAATCCCTCGCCATGCCGCATCCTTCAAGAAGTAAATGGTAAGTTTTTCATATAATATTGTAATTTCAAAAATATTTGAAAATAGATTCCCTATTATAATAGTCTGCTTGATATAATTGTACTTTTAAAAGCTGTTTTTATCTTTGTTTCTTTTTGTACGGTGACATATTTTTTCAATGGTAGAAAAATGTACCAACCGGCGAATACGTAGTCTCAATTTTACTTAGGGTAACCGGAATAGTGTTTGACCTAATGTTTGTATAAAAAATGTAATATCTATGTACAGATTATAATGAGTTTATTATTTTTTACCAATTTAGATCATAAAATTTATATTTCAAGCAATAAATTCAAAACAATGAATTTTTCTGACCTCATGACCTCATTGAAATCCAAATATTGAGTAGGTTATTGCTATCATATAAATACATGATAGAGGTATTTGAATGGATGTATAGCTTTTACATATATGTTTATTATTATCTTGTGAGTGATTGTATGACTTTCGAGACTTATATGACGGCGTATATTTTTTGAAAGTTTCATTCATTTATTGTTCCATAAATAAACGATTGCATGATTTACGAGACAAAAATTTAATTTTTGAAAGTTTTTCTTAGATTTTTTTTTTTTTTTTTTGTTCTAAGTAAAAATATAGCATTATTTATATGCAGCTTTTATTTCCAGTTTAACATTTAGTTGAAATATTTTGTTTTGGAATTGTATTATTGATCTAAGTAATAATATAACGATTGTTTCATGCAGTTTTTTTTTTTTTTTTTTTCAGTTTAAGGGGGTTTTTTTCAAAAAAATGGG